>NC_037673.1:27936977-28055295 GCF_003255815.1 Theropithecus gelada | reverse complement strand
ATATATATATATATATATATATATATATATATATATATATATGTAAAGGTTTTAATTGACACTTTCTGGTATTTCTCTTGTGTTTCAACAGGAGCTAGCTCCTGAGTATAACTATGTCCTATGTCAAAGATTTTCATAATTTGTACTTAATTGCTTCATTTAAGACAATGGAAGGAGTAAAAACACACAATACCAGATATAATTCTTGAACTCCCCGGAGGAAGCTGAACTGTCATTCTAGAACATTTTTCACCTTCGAATGAATTTTTCAGTGATGTTTATAGCAGATATGAGGCTACCAACATTAAAACTGTGTTGATTCAGTAGGAACTTAAGTCAATGCAAGCACATTTATTGCCATACCAAAGGAGGATATTTACCCTTGTAACAATTTTCATTCTTTCTCCTTCATTGTCATAGTACTTGTCCTTGAAAAGTCTTCATGTTGATTCAGTGGTGATTTTAATTTTATGGCAAACACAGGGTTGTAGAAAAATTTCAAATGAAACAAAAATTCTTATTCCATACATATGCTTAAAGAAATTAGGTAAAGTTTCTTTATTAGATTATTAGGTAGTTTAGCTTTATTAGAAATTAGGTAAAGTTTAGCTGATCTATAATATATTCCTTACTGGAAGTTGAAATGATTTATTTATTATATAAACATGAAGTCATACATTTGGTTTAAAGAAAGCATATTGATTCAGGAGCTTATGACAGACAAGTTACATATATATATATATATATATTTTCCCAAAAAGATGGAAAAATAAGCAATTACCGGAGAACAGATATGCATTAACCAAAATTATAAAACAATTGGACATGGATTCAAAATATCTAAACAGAGAAGTTTTAAAGATAAAAGTATTTAATTTTGTGTTATTTTCTCTAACCATATAATAATGTTAGAATAATAAACCCATTTGTTTCCTCAGAAGACTAGCTACTAAACTCGAATTAGTCCTCCTAAAAGAGCTGAAAATTATGATAAAATTTATTTTCAATATTTTAACAACCTGACTTCATTCTTTTGTCTTCCAATTTGTCAACATCATTTACTTGGACCCCCTGAAACTTTACAAACAAATCCAAACCCAAGTTAAGCAGTATTTTTAAAAGTTCTGGCCAGGCGCGGTGGCTCAAGCCTGTAATCCCAGTACTTTGGGAGGCCAAGGTATGTAGATCGCAAGGTCAGGAAATCAAGACTATCCTGGCTAACATGCTGAAACCCCGTCTCTGCTAAAAATACAAAAAAAAAAAAAAAAAAAAAAAAAAAGTAGCCGGGCGCGGTGGCAGGCTCCTGTAGTCCCAGCTATTCGGGAGGTTGAGGCGGGACAATGGTGTGAACCTGGGAGGCAGAGCTTGCGGTGAGCCCAGATCGCACCACTGCATTCCAGCCTAGGCAACAGAGCAACACTCCATCTCAAAAAAATAAATAAATAAAATAAAAAATAAAATAAAATTCTGCGTAGGGCCCTGTCAAAACTGTCTCGTCCTATTTTTCAAACCAAATACTTGTGGAATACATAATCTTAATAATTAAACCTTGACTTGCAGTTCTTAATGTAAGAATGGAGTTCCATCATTGTTTTGTGTATATTGTGCTTGATACTCCATTCCAAAGAATGAGATGGTTCCTTTTAATCTCCATTTGGAGGTTAGAGACCAACAAAACTTTGGGTAGTTCTACAAGTTGCTTTTCCACTTACTGGACCATCAAACAAGACAATCTTTTACTATCTGCTTCCCTGTTCTACATATCTGCTAAGACAGTCCTCTCCTGTTTTGGGGCCTACCTTGTACTGCATATCTTGCCAAGTAAGTGCTATGGCTCGCTTGCCAGATGAAACTTTCTTCTCCTCTCTGATGAGTAACAGATGTCAGGTTCTAAGTCCATTCCGCTACTCCCAATCTCACTTTTACCTCTTAAGTCTTAAAAATGTTTCAATAAATAAATACATAAAAATAAATACAGTGCTTGAGACATGTTATGGCTTGAGAACTACATGCATCTTAGAAATAAATTAATGGTTTTCTAGACTGAAAACAATTGTTAACTTACTTTAATATTACTCTAGAATTCAGAATAAATTGTTAAAGAATTACAGATTTCTCTTGAGCAATAATTGGGGGCTGATATTACATGTTGCAGTTATTGGATGCTGTATAATACCTCTAAGGTTTGTCATCTTATCATAATGACAGCTTTGGTGAATGTGAAATCAGAATGTTGAAAGTTCCTTCAAACATATGTGTGATGGCATCAACTGGTTATGGCATACATTGTCTAGCATAAAATAAATAACACACCTTCCAGGTAGAACAGCACTGTGCTATCTACTGTGGGTGGTTCTGGAGTAGGTCTTGCCAGTAGCTGTTTGCCCTCACCCCGAGACTTTTCTTCATATTCATAGTCTGGTATCAACCCTCTCTTCTGGCTACTCACCACCATCCCCCATAAACATCTTTATAGTTATTACACTTATTTTTTCCCTGACAAAGCCTATTTTCTGTCCTGCTTCAACTTCTGTTTTGGTGTTTCATACTCACACTTCTGGTTGCTCCCAAGGAATTATCTACAATGGTTTTATTAAAGCAATGTTTGAATTAGTCACTGATCTGCTCCTGTGACAACTTGTGCATAGAACCATGACTGAATTAATCACGTGACTTCAAGCTCACTTTTAGCATTTCCCATGTTCCAAAACACGGCAACTTTTCAAAGCAATGGCTAATATTTATTGTATTTAAAGGGCATTTACATTGATCTTGCCCCCTCAATTTCAATGTGTTGCTTTTATTTTCAAAAGGCACTTATGTTTTTTTTCTTCTTTTAAAGTTGTTATGATTTGTATGTGGGCTACTTACAAAGTAAAACTGCAATTATTCTAAAATCCAAGAAATTTTGTTTTTTTTTGAGATGGAGTCTCGCTCTGTTGCCCAGGCTGGAGTGCAGTGGCCGAATCTCAGCTCACTACAAGCTCTGCCTCCTGGGTTTATGCCATTCTCCTGCCTCAGCCTCCCGAGTAGCTGGGACTACAGGCGCCCGCCACCTCGCCCGGCTAGTTTCTTGTATTTTTTTAGTAGAGTCGGAGCTTCACCGTGTTAGCCAAGATGGTCTCGATCTCCTGACCTCGTGATCCGCCCGTCTCGGCTTCCCAAAGTGCTGGGATTACAGGCTTGAGCCACCACACCTGGCCAAATCCAAGAATTTTCTGCCTCTAAATACTAATGATTATTAGTGTTCTATTGACAGCTCAATTTTTAAATTCATCTAATAATCTGATTTCAATTTGTAGATCTAATACTTTATTCACATATATTATTAACCTTTTATTTGAATTTTACTTTTATTGTTAACTGTAAGAAAATAACACTTATACATTTGTAAACTTCTATATCATAGATATTTTACATATTCAACCCAATTATTTGCCATATGAAACATCCAATAATTTTCAAGTCAAAAGGCAGAGTTTTAGCAAAGTTTATTTTAGGTTTTTAACATTCTTTTCAATCTTTCTCTTTGTTAATATTTAAATTCCCAGGGGATTAAATTCATTGAAATGAAACTCATCTTCAATTAGCAAGAAGAACATATGTATGCTCTTCATTAAAATCCCCAGGTATCATGAGTAGCAGTTCATTTTGGGTTTTCAGATAATTAAAGCCTCATACACATTTTCTGATACTCCATCTGGCATTAGAGTGTATTCAACTACAGATCACTTGAGTTAGTAGACTTCTGAAAAGCTTAATATCAGATATTAATATTGGGAACAACTCTACTTTGCTGTTATATAGTTAAGTGCATATTTAACCTCAAATACCTTCACTATAAGAAAAACATAAAAGATGATGGATATTATCTACTCTGTTCAACTTGCTAAACTAATAATTAGAAGTCTCTTGAAATTTTCAATTTAAACGTGCTTACATACCTGTTAAAGTGAAAACAAAGGTGCAAAATAATGTTTTAATATTTATCTCAAGAAGTAATATTTCTATTTCACTCCCCAGCTACAATGTTCTCCTCATTTACATAGCCATTGAAATATATATGTTATAAAAACAGTGATCATGTGATACTTGATGACTGAGAAGTTTGGTACATCATTAGTGCCCTATAAGTATTTATTGGAATATTACATACCTATTCTTAAAAATTTTTAAGACTAAGGTAATATGATTTGTTATTTAACCCATTGATTATCATTGCAAGCTATCCCCCAAAATAGGATTTTTTGATTCCTAAGCAGAGTCAGAATTTTTCATGATAAACAGATTAGTTTCTTCTACTATATATTTTTAATCTAATAATGTTTATCTAATCATGAACATCTCTGAAATAATGGAATAATCTTCCATATGATGTTAAGTACCAGTATCCGATGAATCATTATAAATTTATGGCTAAAGTCTCCTTCTCTTTATGTAGAAGATGAAGGAATTGACAGTAATAGATATCTAGATATAGCTTCAAGGAAAAAATGGCAAACTTTTATTATAATGTATGCTGGTCTTAAAACAGCAATCATTATGCTGGATGTTTCCATCAGTTAGCTTTATTTACCTAAAAGATTCAGAGATTCATTCTATTTCATGCTTATACATTCAGGCCTTCAGATTTCTCTAGCCCACACCCTATTATTTAGCTTAGATATGAGTGCTAAAGTCAGCCTATTAATACTCTTCCTCCTCCATTACTTTAGTTGGTAAACAGGTGAATAAATTCAGTTGATTTAATACTGTCTTAGTTCATTTTGTGCTGCTGTTACGGAATACCACAGACTGGAGAATTTACAGTGAACAGAAATATTGACTCATGATTCTAGAGGCTGGAAAGTCCAAGGTAAATGTGCTGGCCTTGGCAAAGGCCGCCTTGCTGTATCATCACATGATAGAGGGAGGAAAAGCAAGAAAGGGTGAGAGAGACAGAGAAAAGGGACTGAACTTACCCTTTTGTAACAAAACCACTCCAGCAATGACTGTATTAATTCATTCACTCTGTGCTCCAGGCCTAATCACCTCTCATTGAGCACCACTTCCCTACCTTGTTGTGTCATCAATTAAGTTTCCAACACATGCTTTTTAGGGGACACATTCGAACCATAACAAATAGTGAAAAGGGATCTAATATGTCAAAATAATTGCATAAACTGAGGGTTGTTCTCTTGGATTAAAGTCAGTATAATTATTGTAGTTACTAAAAAAGTCTACTGTATTATTGTTGGTTTGAAAGTTAATTTTTTGAAATAAGGAGAAAAAAATATAGATGTTGCTTCCAAGTAAAGTTAGAGTTGGCATTGATTGCTGTAATAATGACAATTTGTACTTTTTGATTCATAATGATAGTTCCCACAAATTTCATAAGTGCTTTTCTGAATGCAAAAGTTTTTATTAAAATGTTATTTAAAAGTTACTAGATGCTTTGTAAATTCAGGGATACATAAGGAGGTAAGGTAGAATGCAAATAATACAAAAATGCTGTAATGAAATAGATAAATAACAGGCCTTTTCATCAGAATGAACAGGCTAACTGAGAAGATAGTCAAATACTGGATAATACAGGTGGAGTTAATACACAATTGTTTCATGAAATTGTCAGGTAAATCAAGGCAATGTAGTCAATGGTCTTACTGAGAAAGAATAGAACCTAGCATGAAGACTGGAAAGGTAAAATTATCCTGAGGTCCTGTTACAGATTCAAAGAAATTCTACAAATGAACGGGAGCTTTTGTTCTTAATAATGTATGTCAGAAATTTACAGTGTTATACATATATATACACACACACACACACATATATATGCACACATATAACATTTTATATAAGATATAGATGTGTGTGTGTATGTGTATGTGTGTGTGTGTGTGTATATATATATATATAATTTTACTTAAAGTAGAAAATGAAATACTAATCGTCAGAGGGGTTTGAACCAGAACTACTCCATTTTGAATGAGGACTAGGAAAATGAGGCTGAGACTGGGCTACATTCCCAGAAAGTTAGGCATTCCTAGACTCTAGGTGTTCATCATTAAGGGGACAAATTAATAATGTTTACTAAACAAACCCAGACTTGGGAGTGTTCAGATATCCCAATATCTGGAGAACAAAGGCATTCCTAATTTTGTTTTAAAGATAATAATATTCATTCTTGCAAAATATAGTAATTTAGAAAATTAATTCTTTATCACAAACCCCTGTAGCAGAGCACACCTACCCATATATGCAGGCATTGTACCTAGGGTGGATGTGTTCCTCCTCTTACTTTCAGGAACTCCCTGCTCTGCCTATGGAGTAGCTGTCCTTTCACCACTTTATTTTCTTAATAAACTTGCTTTTGCTTTGCACTGCAGACTCGCCCTGAATTATTTCTTGAGTGAGATCCAAGAACCCTCTTTGGGGGTCTGGATTGGGGCCCCTTTCCTGTAACACTTCTGTTGATGTTAAGACATTCTTAGTTCACAGAGATAATTATACATAAATATTTTTTCTTACTATTGATAATGTATTTTGAAAGTAAAATTACTTTAGAAAAGTTGAGAGTACTTATTTTATTGAGGATATTACAGATGAATGTTGAATTTAAACTATAATCAAATATAAGTACCTGCATAAAGACAGGTTTATATTTTAATATAGAACAAAATTTATGTTTATAATTTTGGGAGCAAAAGATAACTTTATAGAGAAAGATGAGTTCTGTATTTTGAGTTTTAGAAAGAATACTTTAAAATTCCAAGTAATGACATATAAAAACAAATTGATAACAAGCAGGAGATCATAAAATGATTTAAAATAATTTTATTTTCTAATAAAAAAGAGACACACATTTATTTAAAATATCTACAAAATATACGTTTTGATTAGTAACACTGAGGTAAACATGAAATATATACATTTTTATAAATTTACATCTGTGTAAATATAGTAATAATACTTACCATTATTGAATACTTTCAATGAACAAAGCACTCACTTTTAAAAAACTGTTAGATATGAGTTCTAAATTTTTCTTCAAAGAATCAATATGTCACTGTGTTCAATTCTTTGCCTTCTACTTTTTAATTTAACTTCATGATAAAGCAACAATTTTCGATTACCTGCTCCACCCTGACTCATTCGGATTACCTGCTCACTTTCCACCCTGACTCATTCTGATTTTCTGCTCTGCCACAACCATTTTTTCCGCCAAACTACTCAGCCCTTCACTCTCTTTAAATCAGACAATAGGAATTAGTTTAGCCTGTGCGTTCTAACCCTAGCCAATAAGGGAATGACACAGCAGCAGGTGCTACGTGCGTCAAGGAAAAGAACCCATTCCCCTCCCTTGTCCAAGTGTGTGCTCACCATTGCTCCATCTGTAACGGCACACCCTACTAAATAAAAATAAATTAAAAAAAAATTTATATTCAAGTGCGATTTCTTTTGAGGTACCAAAACTTTATTTATAACAAAATCATATATATTCCTTATTTTAATTATAATTTTACAAGTCTGGCAAGAAATGTGTCATTTTCCTCAATTTTCAGATGAAGGAATAAAGACTGAGAGCCTTTAAGCTAGCAATGTACTAAATAAGAAATTAAACAAAGTTCTTTCTGACATTAAGGACTGTACACTTAACCACCATTTATGCAAAAAAGTGTAGAACAAATGTACTCTGTGTGTGTGTGTGTGTGTGTGTGTGTGTGTGTCTGTGTCTGTGTTTGTATTTTTTTCTTCTGTGATCCTGGGTTTTCCAATTAGAATTCATATTACTTAAGAAGTTTTGCTCCTTGGAATGAATCTGGCCATGCCTGGCATGCTATAATCCATTTTATCAGTTTCATGTATATAGGTTTAGTGTGTAATTCTTCTTCTTCCTTCTTTCTCATATGTCTTTTGAACAACAAGGACCCAAGTAGTGGAATTTACCTTTATCTTCTGCTGCAAATCTTTAGAGTGAGTGAAGAATTGGTTCTTTTCCTGTTGCCCAATTGAAAGGGATATAAATTCAAGTCGTTTTCTAGTTTAAATTGGCTTTTCATTTATGGAGTCCTTCCTTACATATTTGTCCTGGTTGATGGCTGAGATTATTCATAGCTAAGTGCTTTGGCTTTCTTCAGAGGAAAAGCACTATCTAAGTGCCAAATGTTACAATTAATATTAAAATGAGGTTCATTTCATTTTAAAAAGGCTATTTAAAAGAAGCACAAGGAATTGCATAAGAAAAGCAGCATATGGCTCTTTGTATTTTATAGATATGCTTTTTCATAAGGTGGACATTTTCAATATATGTAGTTCTTATAGGAGAAACATAAAACAAAACTACTTATAAAAACATGTAAAGAATTCTGAAATATTAGAAAAAAACATTGAAGTTAAGATACTTTTTGTATTACACACATTTTAATTTTAATCCAACAGAAGTTTCACTTTGCTCTATTTTGTAGCTTTAATAACTGATCAAACATATAATTGACTATAACTGTTGCATTAATAGTTTGGGATAGTAAGAAGTGTCTCATTGTTCTTTAAATGCAGCAATGATGCAGTGAGAAAAACACTAATATAACAGCAACTGTTTCATAATTCTCTGGAAGTAGTAAAAATAGTGCTTATTTAATTCTGAGTTGCTTTTGTTCAAGATGGAAATAACTTCCTGCTATATGAATACAAAAGAAATACATGTTGTTTTGAATTATTCACAGTTTATATAATGACATGGTATCTTATTTAATCTTATGTTTGTAGTTTTTGAATTTGGTCAACTTGTACAATAATAATATGGTTCTTTAGAAGAAGACATGAATAAATCATGGTCACTGTATGTTTTTGTAAAGAAATTATAGATCATGATTTCATGATAAAAATAATAATAAAATGTACTTTACCTTAAAGTATACGATAAATACAGTTTCAGTATGTATCTCTTTTTCCTTATCTGCTTATGTATCCATCAACCTGTGTGTAAGTAATTATTGCTATTATTTCTAGCTGTTTCCTCAAACAAAATAGATCTCAAACCACTGAATCACATGATTCGTGACATCCGAGAAGCAATTATAACTTTTCTCAGAGAAAATGTCAAATAAAATTACAGGTTCTACAACAAACATTTTAATGTGATATTTTAAATTTTTAGTCTAATCAAGTCATTGTAGTGGCCAAGGGAAAACTTCATGCTCTGAAGTTTTGCTGAAATATCAATTCACAAAAGGCAGATTCACAGGAGAAATGGCATACAAATTTATTAGCATGCATGGAGGAGAATCATGAAATGATTGCTCAGTATCCCAATGGGGTACATACACATATATATCCTCTTTCTAAGGGTGTAGGGGATTCAGGAAGTATGGATAATTTTAGTGTGATAGTAAACGATATTTAGGGGAATTAAATGGGTTTGAAGAACTTACAATGGCATGTGACAAAGTCTATTGGGCACACTGAGCAGACAATGGTTTCTGACAAAAGTCTGTCCAGGTTTGTTGACAGATTACACTCTTTCTTTTTGTGATCTGAGTCAATTAATGAAAATTTAGGGAGGGGAACAGAGGTCATTGTTTTCTTCTTTGGCAGATCTGAACTTTAGCCAGACAAGGAAACTTTAGAGAACGATTTTATCCTGTCCTTAGGAGAGATAGCATTGAGAGACCAGAGGAAGGAGTGAAGGTCAGAGAGACCTTGGGAAGATTCTTCAGTTCATCATGTCAAAGTGCCATGGTTTAGGATATGTGTTTCTGAGCTCCAATACCATATTCATAGTACTGTCTTTAAAATGTTTAAATAAGATCCTTTTCGTAAAATTCCATCTGTTGGACAGATAAATACTTCAGGAATAGATTTTATTTATTCAAAGGCCTTTTATTATTTTGATGTAGTGTGAATTTCATTTTTTAAAAATCTCCAAAAACACAATAGATTTTGAGTGCATTTCATAAGCAAAAAAGCAATCATATGAATTTGTGTGGAAAGTGAATGTAAGATAATGATTTGGTAGTGTATCTTTTTTCTTTTCCTGGATTGAATGTTTATGAGGCATATTGAAACAGATCTCCATAACAGATTTTTAAGGGGAAAATTCAACTTAAAATAATTGTAAAACCTTGACAGATCATGAAATTGATTAGCAGATAATTTACTTACATAGGCCACGATACTTCCATCAAATGTTGCTAAGAGAAATTAATATTGTTAATGGAAATAAGAAAAGATTTTGATAATTGTAAGCAATAAGCGTCATCATAAAGTAAAATCTTTAGTATTTTGGTTTAGCTTATTTTTAACAAGCAAGCATAATTATTTTACTTAATTGATCTCTTCAGCTTTCAGTGTTGCATGACTAGCTGTTCATCTGAGTAGCTCTGTTGTTCATTCCTGCATATTTCAGAGAGTGTGTATATGTCACTATCCAATACAATGCTCTGGTTATTCACTAGTGTGTGAGAATAAAATACACCACCCCTAAATATGAAGGACTATAGAGGTGAAGGCAGTTACACAGAAGCAGGTAGAGAAAAACTCTGTCATCCTCCTATATGCCTAAAAGGAAGACATGGATATACAAAGACAGAAGATATTCTTCCCTGTGATCAAATGCTTCCACCAGGCAGAACAAAGGTTAGCCACTGAAGAAAATTTTAGACTCTTATAGATCTATAGATGATACCAGAGGAATCTACATTAACAAGCTTTACTAACTAGCCATTATGTGCCATTTATTTGGCTTCCCTTTATTTGCTACCCCTAAAGACTCGTTTTCCTTTGTCTTGTTACTTCTTTACAAATTTATTGTTGTTGAAGATGACATACAAGCTGGATTGCAAACCTACCTTTTTGAGAACTACTCATTTTCTGGGGGTGTCCCATATTCAGAATTTCCTTGATGTATGATAGTTCAACTTACATTTTTTTTTTAACTTTATGATAGTATGAAAACAATAGGTATTCAGGGGGCTTCTTGATGAAACAAATAATGTCTGGATAAACCCATTATAAGTTGAAAACTTTTGACTTATGATATTGAAAACTTACAATAGGTTTATTGGAACATAAGACCATTGTAAATTGAGGAACATTTGTACATAGAAAATATACATGCTAATAAATTTAGGCTTGTTTATCTCTTGTTAATCTGTCTTTTGTTACAGGAGTCCAGTCCAATAAAGAATTTATGAGACCAAAAGAAAAAAACATATTTCCTCCTCTGCACTGTTTCATCTGTTTAATATTCAGTTGCAGAAACATATTTCTAAAAGTACATATTCCCAATAGTAATATGTCATTTACAATTATTAATGAAGTCATCTATTGGTTTAAAAAACAAAGATTCAGATATGTTTGTCATACTAAATCAGAGTAAAATTATGTTGTATGTTCTTCTTCCTGGTAATATTTCCAGAAATAAATTATGTCACTTTAAAGACAAATGACTATATAGTAAATCAGATTATTTTTTAAATATTCTTCTTTTGAGAATGCTACATATGTGTCCACTGCAAATTCATTCAAGAAAATTTACCAGATATTATTTTTATGGTGCTGTGTTTTTGTAGTTTCTACTTTATGAGATATATATGCACATGTATATATATACACACCTATATATAGTCTTTCAAATATGTAATGAGTATTTAAAATTTATTTATGAAAAATTGAACAACCCTCTCCCTTTATATATTTACTGTTCTTTTATCCATGTTTAATACCCCAAATTTATCTTAAGCTTATTCTTTATTATTCAAATCAATTCAACACACTGGTTGCTTAAACAATATACAAAAAACTTATTTGACAGCTGTATAAACTAAAAAAGTTGTTATTTTATTTATGTATGTATTTGTCTACATGCATTTACTTCCTAATTGAGCCATAAAACTTTTCATTCCCGTAATATTATCCATGGGGAAGGCAGGAGCATAGAGAACCAGAACAGGTTTCCATATTGCAGCTCATAAACATTAGTTACAGTGAATGAATAAAGACTACTTGTCATAAAAACTCTAATGTTTTTCTCTTGTAAATTTGCCAGATGTTGAGTCACATAATGTGGGAGGTTTAAAATTAATTATTCAAATCATTTCTCTGTCATTATGTTCTCTGATGTCATACAAAGTTATGGTTGATAAATACAAATGGCTAAACATCTCTTTATGAATGTAAACTTAAGGACCTTTTTTAAATGCATGGAAGGAAAATGAAAAAAAAAATGTGTACTCTAGAGAGGTCATTTAGACAGTATTCTTGAAGCATGTACAATATTTCTCAACTTAGTAAGGAATAACCTTTTATAATAGAAAACATAATATCTTAAACTTACCTTTATGTGTCACAGTGAGATTAATTGTGATATCAGGCCAGGAAAATAGCAGAACCATTTGTGTCACATTTAAATATCTTTCCTAATTTAAATGAGAAATCACTACAAATATTATAGCCTAATCAGTTATTGCTATTAATTTCAGATTACATTTCATATTAATTATAGAAGCATTAAAATTACAAAATATTAATTGGAAAATAGCCTAACACATTTTTAAAAATGTTTTCTTCATTTGGGTAGATGCATATGAAGTTACCCAGATGAGGATCTTTAAATAACTCCTATACGTATTTTTTCCTTTACTTTAAATTTTGATCACTTTTTTGGGGAAATGTGATTCAGATAATAACATGAGAAAGTCCCTATTCCTTTCTCTTATAAGACAAAATGCTAGGGATGCTTCCAAGAAGACTTATCCCTTTCTTTTAACTATGACTTTAGGTGAAATTGAAATCATTAAATATGAAGGCTTTATAACTCTCATAGATACAGGGGCCGCGTTGTCAATTATAAACTCAACTACATTTTCTGTTCTTTGGAAAACAAAATGCAAATAGTTGGGATTTCAAATCAACTGATGACAATTTACTATTCTCTTTTTATAGACTTTCAAGTCACAGAACTACAGGTTTCTCACCAATTGCTCTTAGTCCCTTAGCTTCCATTAATTGCCTGAGATTTTTTGAAACTCACAGAGCTCACTTTCTTTTTCTCTCAAAAACAGAAAATGACATTAACATTGGAAAGAAAAAAAAAAACTGCTTAAGAGGCAATCCTCTAGGAACCCCCTGAACACTCTATCCCTATATTTCTATTTCTGGAACACAAAGAGGAACTTTCTCCTAATAAAACATTTTAGGACTTACTCAACTCTATCCCTGAAAACCCAGTGCATCACTGCCATTGATCACATTCATCCGTATCAAAATTAAAATACAGATAGATGAAACAAAAATACTTCCAAATACTAAATAATACCTTCATGCCAGAAAGCCGTTCAGGGAATCAAGGCAATTATTGCAGATTACCTCAAACAAGGGTAATCATTTTATACACTAGGCAATTTAATACACCAATCTATCAGTACAAAATTCAAATACCTGATTTGGAAATTTGTTCAAGACCATATAGACATCAATGAAGTTATAATACCCCACCATCCTGTTGTAAGTAACCCACCCTACACACATTTCTACCAGCCATACCACCTGATAGTCAGGTTTTCATTGACTGACGTCTGCAGTGCTTTTTCTAGCATCCCAGTTGATCCAGATAGCTAGTTTTGTTTTGTTCTTTTTCTTTCACCTGGGAAAGAAAGCAATATATCTGAACTGTAATGCCTCAGGGGTATGTTGAAAGACCCATGTACTTTCCCCAAGTCTTAAAAGAAGACATAGCAGATTTGGAATTTCCTTTGCATTCTCTTCTTATCACATATATGAAGGACATTACTTTGTTCTCCACCCTAGAGGCCGTCATAGAGAAAAGCCTCTAACTATTAAAGAAATTATCCACCAAATTCCATAAAGTCTTTAAAAAAGAAGCTACAACTCTCTCTCTTCCATAAGTAAAATATTTAGAACATTACATTTCAGGACAGAGTCTTTTGATTCATCTTCAAAGAATAAAAGAAATCTTGGTTATTCCTACCTGCATTAACAAAAGACAACTCCAGTGATTCTTGGGATTAGCAAGATAGTATTGGGGGTCAACAAACAATAATCCAAAATACGGCCCTTTGGCATGCTGAACTGAAGAAGAAAACTTTCAATGTCTCTCTGATCTTCCCTTTCCACTTCTGCCTCTCAATCCTCTGTGTCTCCCAAAGCACAAGATGAAGTTGTTCTCTAAAGTTCCCTTACCTGCCTAAAGCTTGGACATGCCAAAAACGAAAACCATTGCCTCTGATTCCTTCCCTGAGTTTTCATTAGCTGAACTATTATCACAGGAACAAAGATTGAAGTCCATCTGTGCACCTGGAAAGACATGTTATAAACCATTGTCTGCTCTTTGGGCCCAACAAATTTTGTCCTAGGTCACTGTGTGCTCTGCATGCCCATTGAATTCTCCCAGAGATGATTTACTACCACACTAGAAGCATTAATGCTTCTCCATCCCCCTTTCTCCTAATAAGAAAGATATATAACCATCTGTATCCCATTGTGTGGTGAAGTGATCACTCTGTGATTTTTCCTCTGTGCACATTAACAAGCTTATATGCATTTTTCCCCAAATAATCTGCCTTCTGTCAGTCTATTTGCAGCAACTTCAGAGGTGGAAGAGGAAGTTTTCCTTTGACTCCTGCAATAAATGTGAGCAATGGACCCCAAATTTATCTGTCATGGCTCAGCCTCTATATTCCTTCTAAAAGCTGACCACCCCAAACTTCTACAATGTCCTAAAGAAGTCTCCTCCTCTTTTGAGCATTTTAAGGAGAGTCTTATTAAAAACCCTGCATTAGAACATCCTACTTTTAACATTTTCTGTTTCCTTTTTGTTTATGAACCAACTGGAAACACCTTAGTGATTCTTCCCCAAAGCACAGACACCAAGAGCAACCCTTCAAATATTACAACCAACAGTTGGAATCTGTGGAGAAAATACTTCCATGCTGTATTCAAGTCATTGCAGTCACTGCATATTTATTCAAGTCAATTGAACAGTGAAGGATATTAATTATTTATGTCTCACTCTATTGAGGCCTTCCTCAACTCTCATCATACCCAACTTGTTCAACTCATCTCTTGCTAGGAAACACATTTCTTATGAAATCCTATTATTATCATCCTGTACTGTAAATGTTACTCACTACAACTCTTTGAATCTTTCCACTTTAACTTCTTCCTTCTGACAAGATGCCACATGACTGTATAACTTACAAACCCCTAGTTAGTGTACCCCTAACTGATAACTTACAAACCCCCAGACAGGACCTGTAGGAAATCCATGTTTTAAATGCTGAACTTACCTGGTTTACTGATGGATCCTACCTACAAAATAACTCAGGGAAACATCTAGCTGTCTGTGTTGTAGCCTCACTTTTGAAAACATTGAAAATGATCCCCTACCCAACACCCTGTTGTACTGCTTAACAGTCTTGTCTTTACCTTCTTCTTAGTTGACAGTTTAAACATACAAAATAAATTGTCAAGCAATTTGAGATGAGTCTATAGTTATCCCTCTTCACGTATAAATTCACTTAAAATACATATATCTCACTGCTTCTCTTCTCTTACACATAAAGAGAGAGAAAATTAACCTGACTTTACCTAATCCATTTGTTTTTAAGTCAATAAAGTATTGAATAATTATTCAATTAATGAGATACGAAGCAGATGTGAAACTTAGTATACTGAAGATATAATATTATATTAAAATATGGGTGATTGAAAATAAATGCAAAAGTTACTTATGCTTGATAAAATGTTAGCAGGGTAATCACTGCCTTGGTCCACATGAGTATAACTACAGACTTGTACCACAAAAAAATATTTAAAATTCGCTCCAAAGTAGGATCATAACTATAATGAACATTCAAAAAATTAAGATTCTGTTGAAAACAATATTTTCACCTTGTCTGCAGGTGATTATTTGTAGGTACAAAAAGGTGCTGGCAAATATTAAAATTTGCCGTGCAGTTTGAGGCTATCATTGTGAATAAGGAAGACTGGAATATTATATTTTAATACTCAATAGATTAACACCACTTCCTTTAAAGATTTAATTGTTTATCTGCAGATAAAATGTTACTAAGATAATCGTTTGTTACTATAAATATATTATAACAATATGTCTCCATTAGCCTAAAGTAAAAAGTTTACTTTAATTAATACCTGGGTCTTATAATTAAAACATCAAACACTACATATGCTAAGTTATCACACCACATGCAGTACTAACACATGGACTGTTTGAAATTCTTAACCAGAGATGCTGCTCTGGTCTTCAGGGTTTATTGGAAATCCCTTGAAAAAGAACTGTTTCATCTCTTTTGTGCAAATGTACAGCTGGCATTTATATTTGATAGTTTTTAAATAAAGCATATTACAAGAAAAATATATTAAATTTTGGATTTAACCTTAACATAATTTGCAATTTTACAATGACAAATGGTTATTTTTAAGGAGTGACTTCTGCATAAGATATAATTAGTCATTTTTGAAATTATTTAAAATATTTTATTTGCTACTGTTTGAAGTCTGGATAAGTTGGCTTTTCCAAAGCTCTACAATTTGGGTTCTCTTGATTCCCTTTTCTTATTGCGTGCAGTCCCCCTACTTATGACTTGCTAAGCTCAGCCTAGAACAACTAACACATACTTAAGCATTATCTCCTCTTAGAACAGCAGACTTAATATATAGTCCAATTTGATTTGACTTCCATGTCATTGTAAGTTACAGAATTATGAAGCATTAATTTCCGCTTTAATAGCATGCCACCATTTCCCAGACTCGCATAGGTTTCCTCATTGCTGCTACCTAAGAACAATGAAAATCCTGCATATTTTAGGTTATTGTAACAGCAGCACACCCCTTTAAGTGACTATGCATTAATTACACTAGCTATAAGCAAATCAATTTTTTTAAACAAAGGAACAAATATGTGAATTTCACTCAACTAATGTAACTTTCCTTTTGTCTCGTGAAAACCTCCATTACTTGTGTTTTATTTCTATACCAAATTATTAAATTTTCTCATAAAATAATGATGTAGAAAACGTACTACATAATGAAAAATAAATATAAAACAATCAGGTGCCCATCATACACAATTAATAACATTGAATTTTATAATATCTCACTAAAAATGAAATTTATTAGAAATAACACTTGATTTTCTTATGGTGATGGTGATATACTTCCCTGTTCTTTCTTTTTTTTTTTTTTTTATTTTTTGTTTTTTTGTTTTGTTTTGTTTTTGAGACAGAGTGTTACTCTGTCACCCAGACTGGAGTGCAGTGGCATGATCTTGGCTCACTGAAACTTCCGCCTCCCAAGTTCAAGTGATTCTTGTGCCTCAGCCTCCCAAGTAGCTGGGATTACAAGCATGTGCCACCATGGCTGGCTAATTTTTGTATTTTTATTGAAAATGGGCTTTCACTGTGTTGGCCAGGCTGGTTTTGAATTACTGACATTAAGTGATCCTCCCACCTCAGCCTCCCAAAGTGCTGGGATTACAGGTGTGAGCCACTTCGCCTGGCCTGTACTTCCCTTCTCATAAATCATTGTGAAGCAGACAATGTTCCCCTGTCATTTCTTCAGTGTCTCCCTGCTCAAACCTCTAGGGAAAGCATGAAGACTGAAGACGGGCAGGTTGTTGGGCTCTGACTCCATGGCAGTGTCTAGGGGTGAATGCTTACAGCTCCTGAAGCCCCAGGGGGCTGTTTTGATGTCCGCAGGTTGCTTGTGTTCATCAACTCAGTTACACCCTCTGCCTAATTGCAACGACAGAGGACTTTCTGTATTCCCGGGTTCTTGTCTTAGTGTACCAGAAAAATTGGATCACACGTGGGCTGGGAGAATGAGTGCAAAGTTTCATTGAATGGTGGAAGCTCTCAGCAGATAGATGGAGATCCAGAAGGGGGATGGAGTGGGAAGGTAGTATTCCCCCGAAGTAGGGCCACTCAATGTCCAGACTCTCCTCTGACTGCCCCAGCCAGATTCCCATCCACATTGTTCCACCATAGATGGTCTTCCGGTGTCTGCTGATGTCTGCCGGTATGTTCTTCTGCCAGCATGCTCCTCTCAAGGTGCAGCCACTTGTGTATTCTTCCACCCATGTGTTTCTTTTGACATCCTGCTATTTGTGTCTCTATCTGTTAGGGTCTCCGGGTTTTTATAGGTACAGAATGGGGGCATGATGAGCCAGGGTGGTATGGAAAATGCAACATTTGGGCACGAAAACAGAAATATCTGTCCACACCTAGGTCCGTGGACACAGGCCTGGAGGTGAAGCCCTAGTCAGAGAACCGTTCTTCTCTACCCAGCATTTCCCTGCCTCCCTCCTGTATCAATTGGAATATATTTTAATGCTTTCATACATTTAAATGCATACCATCTCGAGAATGACTATTTCTCTAACCCTTTAACAACCAACCAAAACCTGGAAACAATGTTTTATTGTCATTTTAACTTGTGATTTCCTTTATGAGAATAGAAGCATCTTTTAAAATATGTGTAAGCCAATTATAATTTCTTTTCTATAGATTGACAGTTCACATCCATTGGTCATTGGATTGCCAATAATATTTTAATTTATTTATAGCAACTTTTATTTAGAAGAATCAGTCATTTTCTTATTACATCTACTGCAAACGTTTCTGTCAATTTTGCCACATAATATTTAATGATTTTTTTCCTGTGCAGACATCTTTGATATTTTTTTGTAGTCAAAATTATTTGTCTTAAATTTTTATAACTATTTGGTTTTCTGTCATACTAAAATTAAATTTATATATCTATTGTTCTAATGTTTTAATTGAATCACTTTTGTATTTAATCTTTAACGTAATAGTATTACTTTAAGGGTAAAGAGTGACAAAGAAATAATTGTACCTGATAGATAACAGCTTGTAACTGGCCTAATTGCTCCAACGTAGATCATGTGGTTCTCCTACCGATATTAACAATTCACAGAAAATAAACATCTGACTAGAACTCTCTGTGATATAGAACAGAACAAAGAAACCGGAATAACTCATAATCATTTTTAATTAGATACTAGAAACAAAGGTATTGGACACTACAAAAATGACTAAACATTCTTATGGTTTCTCAAATGCTTCAACAAGTAAGAAACCCAGCTTTGTTTGGTTATATATTTATTTCTGGGGTCTTTGGCTTGTATACACCAACTGGGTTGAAATATGAATTCAAAGGATTTTGTTTTGTTTGAACTGTCTACCTATTTTATGAACATCTTACTGTAAATATTTTGCCAACTCTAGAATACAGACTGATATGTATATCATTAGTAGTATATCTGAAAAATAGAATTAGGGAGTTAACACTAATATATATAAATGTAAAACTGAGTGATACTCTGTGACTATCTGGGCAAATTTGAAAGAGAAAAACAAACTTTAGTAATCATACGTTATTTTAATGTACCTGTAATTTTTAGCATTATAAAATAACTACAGTGAATAAAGAATTTTTGAATGTCTTTGAAAATGTTATTGTATGCTTTTATATTTTGCCACATGAAATTTTGTAAGGAAAAAATGAAAATGAAATGTGTGCTCAGGGGAAAATATAATAAAAAAGTTTCAGGTTTTCTTTTTTCTAGTTTTCACTGGTGAAAACAAGAATAGTATATCTGAGAAAATGTTTGTTTTGTTTTGTTTTGTTTTGTTTTGTTTTGTTTTTTAGAAAGAAAAGAGCTTGATATCTTGCAGAGAGTTTCAGATTATTTGTCTGTAGCTAAGTGAAAATGAGTGTTCAAAAACGGTGAAGATATTTGTATCCTATGTGAGTACTCGCCAGTGGTTGACCAGCAGAGAAGTATTTTAATAATCAAGTGGATGGCATGACCACTTCTGTGGACCCCACTCAGCCTCTTTCCCCAGTGATCCTTGTCATTACCCAGTGGACCCATGAACAAAGTGGCCATGATGCCAGGGATGGAGGTTACTCATGGGCTCAACAACATGAACTTCCACTCACCAAGGCTGAACTGGCTATGGACACTGCTGAGTGCCCAATTTGCCAGCAGCAGAGACCAACACTGAGCCCTTAGTATGGCACCATTCCTCGGAGTGATCAGCGAGCTACCTGGTGGCAGATTGATTATGTTGGACCTCTTCCATCATGGAAAGGGCAGAGATCTGTCCTCACTGGAATACACACCTACTCTGGATATAGGTTTGCCTATCCTGCACGCAATGCTTCTGCCCAGACGATCATCCATGGACACACGAAATGCCTTACACATGATCATGGTATTCCATACAGCATTGCCTCTGACCAAGGAACTCACTTTATGGCTGAAGAAGTGCGGCAGTGGGCTCATGTTCATGGAATTCAATGGTCTTACCATGTTCCCCATCATCCTGAAGCAGCTGGATTCTTAGAATGGTGAAATGACCTTTTGAAATCACAATTACAATACCATTTAGATGACAACACTTTGCAGAGCTGGGGCAAAGTTTTCCAGAAGGCTGTATATGCTCTGAATCAGTGTCCAATAGATGGTACTATTTCTTCCATAGCCAGGATTCACGAGTCCAGGAATCAAGGGATGGAAGTAGAAGTGGCACCATTCACTACCACCCCTAGTGATCCACTAGCAAAATTTTTGCTTTCTATTCTTGTGAAATTACATTCTGCTGGCCTAGAGGTCTTAGTTCCAGAGGGAGGAATGCTGCCACCAGGAGACACAATAATGATTCCATTAAGTTGGAAGTTAAGATTGCCACCTGAACACTTTGGCTCCTCCTACCTGTAAGTCAACAGGCTAAGAAGGGAGTTACAGTATTGACTGGGGTGACTGACCTGGACTATCAAGTTGAAATCAGTCTACTACTCCATAATGGAGGTAATAAAGTGGATGCATGGAATACAGGCGATCCATTAGAGTGTTGCTTGGTATTACCCTGCCCTGTGATTATGGTCAATGGGAAACTACAACAGCCCAATCCAGGCAGGACAAATAGTCCAGATCCCTCAGGAATGAAGGTTTGGATTACTTCACCAGGAAAAACAAAAACAAAACAAACAAACAAACAAAAACTATGACTTCCTGAGGTGCTTGCTGAAGGCAAAGTGAATTCAAAATGGGTAGTAAGGTAGTAAAAGAAGGCAGCCATTAATACCAGCTACGACCACATGACCAGCTGCTGAAACGAGGACTGTAACTGTCATGAGTATTTCCTCCTTCTTTTGTTAAAAACGTGTTTGTGCATGTATACACCTGTACTAAGATAATATCTTCATTTTATTTCCTTTTCTTTGATCATACGACATAAGAAATATTGACTTCATATTAGCATTTAATTATTGTTAACTTTAGATTATAGTATTTGGGTTGGGGATTGGTGCTTTTCTGGTTGTATGTAGCATAGTTGTATTATGTTATGTGTAATTATGACCTTGTTATTGTCCTTATTTGAAGATTATGTATCATCTCAGGAGATGTGTATGGGTTCAAGTTGACAAAAGGCAGACTTACATTGGTTAATACTGAGTGTCAACTTAATTGGATTGAAGGATATAAAGTATTGATCCTGGGTCTGTCTGTGAGGGTGTCGCCAAAGAAGATTAACATTAGGGTCAGTGGGCTGGGGAAGACAGACCCACCTTTAATCTGGTGAGCACAACCTAATCAGCTGTTAGTGAATATAAGGCAGGCAGAAAAACATGAAGAAGCGACACCGGCCTAGCCTCCCAGCCTACATCTTTCTTCCATGCTGGATGCTTCTGCCCTCAAGCGTCGGACTCCAGGTTCTTTAGTTTTGAGACCCAGACTGACTCTTCTTGCTTCTCAAACTCGCACACAGCCTATAGTGGGAACTTGTGATCATGTACAGTAATACTTAAAAGAACTCCATATATAATATACAATAATTATATAAAATATATATTAATTTCATATAATAATTTTATATTATGTATAATATACACTATTTTATATATTACATATGTATATATTTATGAATTTATGTATACATACATATATACAATAGGATATATAATGTATATCCTGTTTTATTATATTATATATAATATTCATTATGTATTATATATTTATTATATATTATATATAACATTTATTATATATTATATATACCATATTATATAATATATGATATATTTATTATATATCATATATATCCTGTTTTATTATATATCCTATTTTATATATGCGTATATATTAGGATATATAGTATATATACCCCATTAGTTCTGTCCCTCTAGGGAATCCTGACTAATATATAAGGTATTAGGGGAGATCGAATAAGCAGCCACAGATCAAATTAAACAGAAATGTCTATATCCTGTTCAGGATTTTTACTTTTATGCAAAATCAAATAAAAGCCATTTCACTTTGTTAAAATGCATTTATATTTGGATTTTCCTTAAAAGTGTCATATGAAGCTAGGAATGTGTACTCTATATGATAAATATATACATATATATATATTTTTTTTTCTTAAAGAGATTTTTCCATTTGTTTGTGTCCTCTTTTATTTCACTGAGCAGTGGTTTGTAGTTCTCCTTGAAGAGGTCCTTTACATCCCTTGAAGTTGGATTCCTAGGTATTTTATTCTCTTTGAAGCAATTGTGAATGGAAGTTCATTCATGATTTGGCTCTCTGTTTGTCTGTTACTGGTGTATAAGAATGCTTGTGATTTTTGCACATTAATTTTGTATCCTGAGACTTTGCTGAAGTTGCTTATCAGCTTAAGGAGATTTTGGGCTGAGACAATGGGGTTTTCTAAATATACAATCAGTGTTCCATATAACCCAGCCATCCCATTACTGGGTATATACCCAAAGGATTATAAATCATGCTGCTATAAAGACACATGCACATGTATGTTTATTGTGGCACTATTCACAATAGCAAAGACTTGGAATCAACCCAAATGTCCATCAGTGACAGACTGGATTAAGAAAATGTGGCACATATACACCACGGAGTACTATGCAGCCATAAAAAAGGATGAGTTTGTGTCCTTTGTAGGGACATGGATGCAGCTGGAAACCATCATTCTTAGCAAACTATCACAAGAACAGAAAACCAAACACTGCATGTTCTCAGTCATAGGTGGGAACTGAACAATGAGATCACCTGGACTCGGGAAGGGGAACATCACACACTGGGGCCTATCATGGGTGCGGGGGAGGGATTGCATTAGGAGTTATACCTGATGTAAATGACGAGTTGATGGGTGCTGATGAGTTGATGGGTGCAGCACAGCAACATGGCACAAGTATACATATGTAACAAACCTGCAGGTTATGCACATGTACCCTAGAACTTAAAGTATAATAATAATAATTTAAAAAAAGATTTTATGGTTTGTTAAGATCATAATTTACTAAATATATTTTAGGCTAAATTTAGAAGCTTTTTAAAAAATAAATTTTTATTTATGAGGGGTAAATGTGCAGGTTTGTTACATGGGAATATTGTATGATGCCGAGGCTTTGTGTATGGATCCCATCACCTATGTAGTGATCATAGTACCCAATAGGTAGTTTTTCAACCCATTCTTCTTTTCTTCCCTTTCTTTTCTAGTAGACCACAATGTCTATTGTACAATGTTTATATTAACTTGTACTCAATGTTTAGCTCCCTCTTATAAGTGAGAACAAGCAGTATTTGGTTTTCTGTTCCTGCATTAATTTCCTTAGAATTATGGTCTCCAACTGCATCCATGTTGCTGCAAAGGACATAATTTCATTCTATTTTTATGGAATTAAATAAATGATGGATGAGGCCGGGCGCGGTGGCTCAAGCCTGTAATCCCAGCACTTTGGGAGGCCGAGACGGGCGGATCATGAGGTCAGGAGATCGAGACCATCCTGGCTAACACGGTGAAACCCCGTCTCTACTAAGAAATACAAAAAAAAAAAAAAAAAAACTAACCGGGCGAGGTGGCGGGCGCCTGTAGTCCCAGCTACTCGGGAGGCTGAGGCCGGAGAATGGCGTGAACCCGGGAGGCGGAGCTTGCAGTGAGCTGAGATCCGGCCACCGCACTCCAGCCTGGGCTACAGAGAGAGACTCCGTCTCAAAAAATAAATAAATAAATAAATAAATAAATAAATAAATAAATAAATAAATGATGGATGAATAGTATTCCATGGTGCATATATCCTAAATTTTCTTTATCCAATCTACCATTGATAGGCACCTGGGTTGATTCCATGTCTTTGCTATAGTGAATAGCACAGCGATTAATATACAAGTGCATGTGTCTTTTTGGTAGGATGATTTATTTTTCCTTGGGTACATACACCATTATGGGATTGCTGGCTTGAATGGGAGCTCTGTTTTAAGTTCTTTGAGAAATCTCCAGACTGCTTTCCACAGTGGCTAGGCTAATTTGCATTACCTCCAATAGTGTATAAACATTCCCTTTTTTCCACATCTTCCCGGCATCTTTTTTTTTTGACTTTTTAGTAATAGCCATTTTGAATGGTGAGTTTCTCATTGCGGTTTTGATTTGCATTTATCTGATGATTAGTGATCCTGAGCATTTTGTCATATGTTTGTTGGCTGTTTTTCATGTCTTCCTTTGAGAAGTTTCTGGTCATGTCCTTTGCCCATTTTTTAATGGGATAATTTATTTTTGCTTATTGATTTAAGTTCCCGGTAGATTCTGGATATTAGACATTTGTCAGATACACAGTTTGTGAATATCTTCTTTCATTCTATAGGTTATCTATTTGCTTTGTTGACAGTTTCTTTTCCTGTGCAGACGTTCTTTAGTTTAATTAGGTACCAGTTGTCACTTTTTGTTTTTGTTGCAATTACTTTTGGGGACTTAGACAAAAATTGTTTGCCAAGGCCAATGTTGAGAAAAGTATTTCCTAGATTTTCTTCTAAGATTTTTACAGTTTAGGGTCTTACGTTTACATCTTTGATCCATTTTCAGTTAATTTCTGTATATAATGAAACGTACAGGTCCAGCTTTAATTTTCTATATATGAATAGCCAGTTATCCCAGCTCCATTTATTGAATACAAAGTTCATTGAATATATACTTCGTTGTTTGTTTTTGTTACCCTTGTTGAAGTTCAGATGGTTGTAGGTGAATGGCTTTATTTCAGTTTTCTATTCTGTTCCATTGTTCTACATATTTGTTTTTGTACCAGTACCAACATGTTTTGATTAATGTAGCTTTATAATATAGTTTGAAGTTGGGTAGTGTGAAGCCTCTGGTTTTTTTTCTTTTTGCTTAGAATTCCTTTGGTTGTATAGGCTCTTTTTTGGTTCCATATGAATTTTAGAATAGTATTTTTTTCTAATTCCTTGAAGAATGGAGTTGCTATTTTGACAAGAATAGCATGGAACCTGTAAATTGTATTAGGCAGTATGGCCATTATTACAATAATGCTTCTTCGAATCCATAAGCATGGAATGTTTTTCCATTTATTTGTGTAATCTCTTATATTTTTCAGCAGTGTTTTGTAGTATTCCTTGCAGAAATTCACCTTCTCAGCTAGCTGTAGACCTAAGTATTTTATTGTCTTTGTGGCTGTTGTAAGTGGGTTTGTGTTCTTAATTTGGCTCTTAGCCTGGATGTTGTTGTTGTACAGAAATGCTACTGAATTTGTACATTGATTTTGTATCTTGAAACTTTACTAACGTCATTAATCAGTTCTAGGAGCTTTCTGATAAAGTCTTTAGGATTTTCCTAGGTATAGAATCTTATTATCAGCAAAGAGAGATAGCTTCACTTTTTTTTTTTTTTTTAATTTAGAAGTCTTTTATTTGTTAATCTTGCCTGATTGCTCTAATTAGGACTTCTATTAGATGTTGAACAGGAGTGGAGAGAGTGGGCCTCCTTGTCTTGTGCCAGTTCTCAGTGGGAGTGCTCCAGATTTTGCCCATTCAGTATGATACCGGTTGTGGGTTTGTCACAGATGACTTCCATTATTTTGAGGTATATTCCTTCAATGCCTATTCTCTTGTGTGTTTTTATGATGAAGTATTGTTGGATTCTATCAAAAGCTTTCTCTGTATCTGTTGAGATGACCATACAGTTTTTGTTTTTAATTATATTTATGTTGTGAATCACATTATTGATTTGTGTATGTTTAACCAGCCTTGCATACCAAGAACAAAGCCCACTTAATTGTGTTGGATTAACTTTTTGATGTGCTGCTGAATTTGACTTGCTAATATTTTGTTGAGGATTTCTGCATCGATGTTCATTAGGGGTTTTGGCCTGAGGTTTTCTCTTTTTGTTGTGCCTCTGCCAGATTTTGGTATCGGGCTGATGCCAGCTTCATTGAATGAGTTAGTAGGGAGCCCCTCCTCCTCAATTTTTTAGAAGAGATTCAGTAGCAATGGTATGGGCTCTTCTTTGTATGCCAGTTAGAAGCTTTAAGTTCATTATCTATTGACTTATTTTAGCAAAATTATTCCTAATGATTACTACTATTTGTGACTGTGGTTGTAAATATTCTTGATATCTACCTTTTACCTTTACAAAATTTAATGTGTCTCTTCTGGAAAGTCTTGCTTTTTCCTTTCAAGCTTCAAATTCAGAATATATCAATTTTAAGATGTATCTTATGCTTAAAATATCTTTGGCTTTCCTGTATTGGCTGACAGGTAATAAAGATTTGCTCCTTCATTTTATAAAGGTAAAAGTAATGGAAATAATTTAAGTTGTCTCAACATTCTCCAAAGAATATTTAACTTAAAATTAATTTGAGAGCTCTGTTGTTTATCCAATTTACCACAAAGAGATAAAGGCATTCTTCCTATGTTAATTCTGTGAAATTAAATTAAAACATATGTTCCATAATTTTCAATATTCAATATAAACCCACTCAAGATCAACCACAAATACTGGTACAATAATTTGTCTGTGTGTCTCTCTGTCTCCATCCTCCCCCACCTTTCTATCTTAGTTAAACACGCTCCTAAATCAGAGAAAATGTGGTGACAATTTTGTGAAAGTATGTGCTATGTTAAAAAGCAGTACCCTCACTGCTTATAATATGTTATTGATCCAAGACAGATACGTAAGTACACACTTGCATATTGTATGTTAAACCTCAAGAGATAATTTTCTGCTCTTTTTTTTTTTGCCAGCGTTCATATATGTAATAATATTAGAACTTTTAGTATTTTACTACAATAAATACAAAAGATCCACTGTTCTCAAGCAATAATATTTTTTGGAAACTTGACTAAAATTTTTGACAGTGTCTCTGGTGCATTTTTTATATGTTGCAATTGTAAATCCAGTTAAATTGCAAAGATGAGATATTGACAAGTTTCTATACATTGGATTGAGTTTTTTTCTTTTTTTTAACATCTCCTAATAGAATTTATACTACTTACCTGCAATATGTATTAAATAAGTTTTTATTATTTTTGTTTACTCTTGAAGTTAGTTGAAGCTTTTCTTTGCCAGAGAGGTATTGTCCTAACAATAACAAATAATTACTTGATTTTGTAATTAAACCTGGGAGATTACAAAATAACTAATGACAAAAGCACCCATTTTACCGGAACTTAAAACCTGGACAATTAATAAGAAATTTAACTGTGCCGATCCCTCTTGATCTTTGGAAAAGACAGTGAGTAAGCACAAATGAAATTCTGAAAGTAAAATTGGCAATGCTTTCAGAGAGCCTTAAACTTCCATCGCCCATGATATTGCTATTACTTTTAATTCCAGTGAGATCAGAACTTTTGGGGTTTATTACAACCTTTAAAAATTACATAAAGCCTTTAGACGCCACCCAGCATTTCTGAGAATGTCATTGTCAACTCAAATTTTCACTCTCAGGCAATACACTTAGTACTGTCACTGAATCTTGGTATCCATTTCACAACATCATACTAAACTAGCTCTGCATAAACAAATACTGGACAACTGGTTCCTTGGGAATGTATCAGAAAAAGATATAATCTGAACCCTACTAGAAAGACTCTTATCAAATATGGTTCACAATTATCACATCAGTGAAAATGCCAAGGGCTTTGTCCTTGAGTCATTGTTTGTCATGTAGAGACATAAGCCATTCTCAAATCACTTGAAGACTATCAAGATAAAAACCTTCAGGTTGAAGATGCTTAGAAATCTTTGAGAAGCAAATAGACAGAATGAGGTAGATAGTTTCCTCTCAAGATCCAGAGAACAAGATCCAGGTGGCTAGAGGGGCATGTTGTCAAACTCTAACATATATGCAGATTTTTTTCCTAGCTACTTTGCTTTCTTTTGGCTGACTTAAAGTTTTAAACAATTAATACACATCTGCTACGTGTAAGTCCCACATTCTTAAAATTTCTTTTTTGCACCTTTATTCATTTACTGGCATGAGTCAATAACAAGTTGCAATTTACTCAAGATTTAGCTAGTGAATAATCAAACTCATCTGATGAGTCTGTGCACATTTTCTTATGGGAGCCACGAAGCTTCCCTTGATACCAGTTTCTATTAACAGTCAGTTGATTTCCTGTGTTTTTTGGCTCCACCTCTATGTGCCCTTTTTACAAAGCAAACACAGTAATAATCTAGACATCCAGGAACCTGCAACCCTAGCTATTCAAGAGAAATTCTAGTTGCTTTCTATTGTCCTTAAGCCTCTTCAATTTACACTTTAAAACAGGCCTTAAAAGTCGGGAGGATACTACATGCCATAGTCTGAGGATAGCAAGAGAACTAGGTCAAGCTGCCAAGGTTACAGAACTCTTAGACCAAAGGATTCATTAAATTGGACATTAGTTTGCTTGAAGTAGGTCTCCAAAACATAGTATTACCTTCTCAAGAAGGAGTATGTGTTGTTTAAGGAGAAGAATATTGTACTCAATCCCCGCAAATCTTTTGGATTTTGATCTTCTAAAAGGATCTGAAAAAAAAAAGAAGTCATAAATGTAGATACTTTGGGTAATAGTGCCACATGTTTCTGTGAGCTCTTTAAATTGGAATTAATATCTGTTTTCAGAGCAATTTAGGAACTGGGCCTCAGCTTACTTTAGGAATTAAGTTTTGGCTTAAAAACTGAATCACAGAATCTGTTCATATAACTTTTATTATTATTATTATTATTATTTTCCACTTTGCTGTGTTTAAGTGTATTATCTTCAAACTTTAAATTCTCATGTATTGCTGCTGTCCTGTCAAATGATCTAAAAAGTGGCCCTTCAAGTAAAAGAACTGGAAAATCTGACACTCATGGAGTTGAAACAAATACCCTCAAATACTTAATATGTGTCATACAGTTTGGCTGTGTCCCCACCCAAATCTCAACTTGAATTGTATCTCCCAGAATTCCCCCCTGTTGTGGGAGGGAGCCAGGGGGAGGTAATTGAATCATGGGGGCTGTTCTTTCCTGTGCTATTCTCATGATAGTGAATTAGTTTCATGAGATCTGATGGGCTTATCAGAGATTTCCACATTTGCTTCTTTCTCATTTTCTCCTGTTGCTACCACGTAAGAAGTGCCTTTCACCCTCTGCCATGATTCTGAGACCTCCCCAACCGTGTGGAACTGTAAGTCCAATTAAACTTGGGTATGTCTTTTTCAGCAGTGTAAAAATGGACTAATACAGTAAATTGGTACCAGTAGGGTGGGACATTGCTGTAGATACCTGAAAATTTGGAAGTGACTTTGGATCTTTGTAACAGGAAGAGGTTGAAACAGTTTGGAGGGTTCAGAAGAAGACAGAAAAGTGTGGTAACGTTTGGAACCTCCTAGAGATTTGTTGAATGGCTTTGACAAAAATGCTGATAGTAATATGAAGAATAAGTTCCAGACGGAGGTGTCCTCAGATGGAGATGAGGAACTTGCTGGGAACTGGAACAAAGGCAATTCTTGTTATATTTTGGCAAAGAGACTGGCGGCATTTTGCCCCTGCCCTAAAGATTTGTGGAACTTTGAACTTGAGAGAGATGATTTAGGGTATCCGGCGGAAGAAATTTCTAAGCAGCAAAGCATTCAAAAGGTGATTTGGGTGCTGTCAAAAGCATTCCATTTCAAAAGGGAACCAGAGCATAAAAGTTCAGAAAATTTGCAGCCTGACAATGCAGTAGAAAAGAAAAACTCATTTCTTGAGGAGAAATTCAAGCTGGCTGCAGAAACTTGCAAGGAGCCTAATGTTAATCCCCAAGACCACGGGAGGCAGGGTGGGGTGGGCGAGGGGGAGGAGTGGAATGTCTCCAGGCTATGTCAGAGACTTTCATGGCAGCCCCTCCCATCACAAGCTCGGAGGCCCAGAGGGAAAAAGTGGTTTTGTGGGTTGGTCCCAAGGTCCCCGTGCTGTTTGCAGCCCAGAGACTTGGTGCCCTGTGTCCCAGCTGCTCCAGTCATGACTGAAAGGGGCCAATGAAGAACTCGGGCCCTGGCTTCAGGGGTGGAAGTCCCAAGTTTTGGCAGCTTCCACGTGGTCTTGAGCCTGCTGGTGCACAGAAGTCAAGAACTGAGATTTGAGAACCCCTGCCTAGATTTCAGAAGATGTATCGAAAAACCTGGATGCCCAGGAGAAAGTTTGCTGCAGGGCAGGGCCCTCATGGAGAATCCCTGCTAGGGCAGTGTGGGAGGAAAATGTGGGGCCAGAGCCCCCATACAGAGTTCCTACTGGGGCACTGTCTAGTGGAGCTGTGAGAAGAGTGCCATTATCCTCCAGACCCCATAATGATAGATCCACCGACAACTTGCACAGTGTGTCTGGTAAAGCTGCAGACACTCAACGCCGGCCCTTGCAAGCAGCCAGGAGGGAGCCTGTACCCTACAAAGCCACAGGGGTGGAGCTGCTCAAGACCATGGGAACCCGCCTTTTGCATAGGAGTGAACTGGAGGTGAGACCAGCGGTCAAATGAGATCATTTTGGAGCTTTGCAATTTGACTGACCCGCTGGATTTCAGACTTGCATGGGCCCTGTAACTCCTTTGTCTTGGCCAATTTTTCCCATTTGAAATGGCTGTATTTACCCAATGCCTGCATCCCCATTGTATCTAGGAAGTAACTAGCTTGCTTTTGACTATACAGGGTCATAGGTGGAAGGGAATTTCCTTGTCTCAAACAAGACTTTGGACAGTGGACTTTCAAGTTAATGCTGAAATGAGTTAAGACTTTGTGAGACTGTGGGAAGGCATGACTGGTTTTCAAATGTGAGGATACGAGATTTGAAGGAGGCAGAGGTGTAATAATATAGTTTGGCTGTGTCCCCACCCAAATCTCAACTCGAATTGTATCTCCCAGAATTCCCACATGTTGTGGGAGGGACCCAGAGGGAGGTAACTGAATCATGGGGGCCGGTATTTCCAGTGCTATTCTCATGATAGTGAATACGTCTCACAAGATCTGATAAGTTTATCAGAGTTTTCTGCTTTTGCTTCTTCCTCATTTTCTCTTATCACTACCATGGAAGTGTGGGGGTCTTTCACTTCCCACCATGATTCTGAGGCCTCCCCAGCCATGTGGAACTGTGAATCCAATTAAACCTCTTTTTCTTCCCAGTCTTGGGTATGTCTTGATCAGCATCATGAACATAGACTAATACAATATGTTTATAATACCTCATAAGAAATGAAAAATGGACTGACCACTTCTCCAGATGTTGATGTTCTATCCTTCAGTTTAAACTGAAGAATGACAACAAAGGGTGATTGATACTAAGCTTGATACTAACAATGAAATCATCTACACCTTCATAGCTTAATGACTTCATTAGCCCAATCTTACTGTTCTATTTCTCACATTAATATGATCATGTAACACTGGAAAACGTATGTTCAGGAACGCATATTTCTACCTAACCTTTACTACTTGTTTCAGAAACTTCCTGAAAGTATTCAACTACTAAAAATAGATAGTTCACCTAGGCTCAGTGACTCCACAAGACTTTTCCCTAAGGCCTAACCTTGTGATATGGTTTGTCTATGTCTCCACCCAAAATCTCATCTTGAATTGGAATTCCCATAATCCATATGATCCACACGTGTCAAGGGAGAGACCAGGTGGAGGCGATTGGATCATGGGGGCGGTTTCCATGCTGTTCTGATGATAGTGAGTTCTCAGTAGATCTGATGGTTTCATAAGAGGTTCTCCTTTGCTTATTCACATATCTCCTTCCTGCCACCTTGTGAAGAAGGTACTCTTCTTCCCCTTCACCTTCCACCATGACTGTAAGTTTCCCAAAGCCTCGCCAGTCATGTAGAACTGTGAGTCAATTAAATCTCTTTCATTTATAAATTACCCAGTCTTGGGCAGTTATTTATAGCAGTCTGAAAATGAATGAATATACATTGAAACTCTTGACTCTCTCAAGATTTATATTTAAAGACAAATAAGACTCCCCACCCAACTTAAAAAATATTGCACTTATACTCATACCCTTCTGAGATCCTACTAAGATTCTGTCAACAGTTCATCTTAATTATTGTGATAAGCAATAAATTCCACTTTGTTTTAATCAACAAATTGTTTTGGTAGTATTGTCAGAGAGCCAAGATTTGGCATTTGAGTGCTTTAATGGGAAAAAAAATTCAAAGCTAGAAGTCCAATGAGGACTTTGATAGGACAAGGTTACTTGAACAAATGTGGGCAAGGCTGAGTACATTGAGAAAATAAACATTTCTTTTGTGAGTGAAACTTCTACCTGCCCCACATTGCATATGTATTAGAAGAGAAATGCATTTTCAAGTACAGTAATATAGAAAATATTGTGTGTACATACAAATAATATGCATGCACATATATACATGCATTTGTTTTTATATTCACAATATATTTTCATAAGATTCAAAGTGCTCGACTGAATGAATCATAGGTGGGAGGAATTACTTGATTGAACTGCCTGTGCAAATTGTTACATTATCACTACTCACTTCCATCTGTCTTTAAAAGCAAAAAAATGATCAAGTACTCCCTAGATGCATTAATAAAAGTTTGAAAGTATGCATATATTCTTTATAGTTCTTCACTTTCATTCCCAGAGCAATAAAATCTACAAGGATAAATGCTCCATTCAAATCAAATAACATATCATTTACAAAGGTTTTTTTTTTTTTAATTTTTTTTTTATGTATTTTTTTTTTTTGCATTATATCTTTAAAAATAGAGCACTTGTGAAGACAGGCATACCTTTGATTAAGCTTTAAGGAAATTTGAAATGAAGTATAATATATCTCAAAGAATTTTCAGTGGAAAAGTATAAGTAAATTCAGTGTCTGAAATTTTAGAAGACAAACATTTTACTGTGTCTTATGGGCTTGCAACCATATGTTGACTGTATAAGCTTTTTTTTTCCCCTAGTTTTTTTGAACAGATTATTAAATTTGCAATATTTGTAAAAGTTCATCATGGTGTGCTCTTATGATTTTGGGATTTCTTTGAGTATTATACTGCAATGTCAACAATAAAAGGAAAAATAAGAGGCAGATTTTCCATTAATATAAAAAATATAAGTTTTTTCCTTATTTGCAAATTAACTAGATTTTTTTGAGTCCTGCATTTAACAATGAAAGACATTTTATAGTAGGAACTTTTACCTGATTTATTATGTATCTCTTTAGATGTCGTAGCAAGGTTAAAGAGGAAGAAAAGCAGATGGAAAGCAGCAGGTACACACTTTTTGATGTGAGAAACTCATTCATGATGATGACACTATTACTGTTCAAGATGGAAACAATAACATGTAATTTAAGGTGAATAAGCAATAGAAATGCAATAAATCAAAGTAAATGAATAATAGTTCTGTGTGAAGAAGATAAATAGTGGCAGTGGATTTTATTCAGCTATAAATGCTCTCTTAAAAGTAAAATGGAATCTTATTTCTCCTTAGTAATAATTACTTAGGTTTCCTTATTAATATGCATTTCTTCATTACAATCTTCAAGATGCAAGCTGGTATCAAAATAATTCCACTTGAAAACCACCAACACACTTCAAAAGTTTTAGTATCATTACTGTGAAAGAGCTATTGAACTGTATTATTCTTCACCTAAAAGCAGTACCACAACTGAGATATCAGAAAGGAAAAAAAAAAAAAAAAAAAAAAAGCTGTTCTTACTGTCCTCCTAACCATGATATTTATCATATTTTCACTATATTCAATATTCAACTTGGATATGTAAATACTATTTATATCTCCCTAATCTCAGTTTTTATGACCACAGATCACTATTATTTATTTTTATCTTTTTTTAAGAAGAAATGAAGAGCACTTGTTTAGTATCTTTACCTCATGTTCCCTAATGCATTTTATGACCACAAAGGGTGTTACTTCATTTCATTTCATTTCATTTCATTTCATTTCATTTCATTTCATTTCATTTCATTTCATCTTGCTTCTTCCATTGGGATTTTCGGTCTTTTAATTACACTTATTTCTATCTTAAGCCCATTTCTCTCCAATTGCACAGTGTGGAATTATATAGTCCTGTAGCCAGGCTTTACTCTTTTTTGAGTGTAAACTAAGAATAGTCTTACTGATTCTTCTGAACGGCCCATTGCATTTATTTATTTTTGACAAATACTACATATTCAGCTCATTATATATTTTGACACTTAATTCATTAATCCTTAACCAGATGTGGCAAATTCTATCAAGTATATTGAGATTTTACATGAAGGCAAAATATCAGTGACAAGTAAAAACAAATCTGAATTTAGGTCAAGAGAGATATTGTTAGAAAAGATGACTACAATTGGGAAAAAGTGTTAAAAATAGAGACAGGTAAGCATAGCTAGCAGGATTTTTTGGGAGGATCTAGGGAGGTGGAGGGTGAGCAGTGGAGTTGAGCACATATGAGAAAGATAGTTGAAAAGAAAAATTTTATTTCTTCAGTCAGAATGATCCATTAAGGGAAGATATTTTCCTGATTAAGCTTATCTATGAGCCAAAGTTCAGGGGCCTTTGGAAAAAGAGAAGTCTGACTAAAGCTTGATCAAGTCAAGTAATAAATAATTGTGAGTACATGGTTAGCATAAATACAGTGCTTAAATTTAAACACAGTAGGGTGAGGAGCCAACATAGCCAAATAGAAACAGCTCCAGTCTGCAGCTCCCAGCGAGACCGACGGAGAAGGTGGTTTATTTCTGCATTTCCAACTGAGGTACAAGTTCATCTCATTGGGACTGATTCAGGCCATGGGTTCAACCCATAGAGAGCGAGAAGCAGGGTGGGGCATCACGACACCCAGGAAGTGCAAGGAGCTGGGGGACTTGGACAGCAAGCACTAAACATGGAAAGGAAAAACTGGTACCAGCCACTGCAAATACACACCAAAACATAAAGACCAATGACATTATCAATAAACTGAATCAACTAATGTGCAAAATGAGTTAAAAACAGCTAGTATCACGATGTTAGGACCAAATTCACACATAACAATATTAAGCTTAAATGTAAATGGGCTACATGCTCCAATTAAAAGACACAGACTGGCAAATTGGATAAAGAATCAAGAACCATCAGTCTCCTGTAATCAAGAGACCCAACTAACATGCAAAGACACACATAGACTCAAAATAAAGGGATGGAGGAATATTTACCAAGCAAGTGGAAAGCAAAAAAAAAGAAAAAAGAAAAAAGAAAAAAAAGAAAAAGCAGGGGTTGCAATCCTACTCTCAGATAAAATAGACTTTAAACCAACAAAGATCAAAAAAAGACAAAGAATGTGCACTTTGAAAGGGTAGCTGCATTTTAACTTAAAATATAGAAGATGACTATATAAAAATGCATCTTATTGAAAAAAGTGATAATTTTTACTTTAATGATTTCATAGGCATGCATTTTGAGTAATAGACATGTTTCAATTTTGTATAGAATAAATTTATGAAAATCTGAAGATGATATGTTCTGCCTTTATAAAATTAATTAGAGACTATCAGTTTATTTATTCTATAGTAATTGACATTCCTATTGAGTTTAGACTGACTGGCAAATTATAGTCTGAAACTTTTAGGTGCTAAATACTTTTCAGTCTTTATGAATAACTATCATGGCAGTAGTTGCTGAAAATTTTTAAAATCTAGAGGCTTAAGGAGATTCTTATTAGAGTATCATATCCTTGAAAGTAAGATAAAAATCTCTTTTTATGAAATATAGTTTCTTTCAATACATCATGAAAATTTAAATAATATTACTAAAGGTGGCACACATTTAAAGAAGTATGTGCTTGCTCAGTTAATTTCAGCTTGAAGGTTAATTGATGATCATGTCTCTCCAATTTAGGTAAAAAAGTAAAGCAAGAATTGTATTTTCTTAACATTTAACCTTCTTTTCAATGGCATATGAAATATTCAAATATTACTTACAGAAAAAAGGAATGGAGAATCATTGTAACATTCTAATTGAAAACCCGGACATTTCAGGTATTTTTCTGTTTTCCCTATGTGTAATCACATCTTTCTGTAAGGGAAAAATAAAAAGACAATAAAACATATCTCAAAATTATTCAGTGCCCGATTAATTCGTTCATTGTTAAAATGATTTTTTAAAATATGTTTTGATCATACTCTTCATATTAAGTTACTTTCTATTTCTCAAAATTGGAAGAGTTAATTGAAAATGAACACCAATGTGCTGCCTTTTACTTACATTTGAATTACTTTTTCTCTTTTTAAAATTTTATCCAAAATAGGCTCAGTGGGGGCACTGAAGCATTAAGCCTAACCTACCAGGCACAGCAAGCTTATAGACCTCTTAAATCTTAAAAGACTCACTGTAGGAAAATACAAGTATAATAGGCTCCAGCAGAGCCCAACAATGTAATTAGAAGGACATTTTATACTTAATGCCATAGATCACAAGACATTAGGGGATACAAATTAGTCTACTTGTATATGATTTGCCTGTTAGGGAAATGGGTGATGAAGGAGAATGTGCAATGTTTATGTTTTACTTTGTTGCAAATCATTTAACTGGTTTCAAAAGGCAAAATAAATCAAAGAAAAATCAGCCATTTTATTTTATTTCCTCTAGGTCAATATTTTACAAATTTAAGATGTCAAATAAGTAGAAATGTATGACTCAAAAAAAAAATGGTTGTATACAAAATTATAAATGTGCTGGTTCCTACAAATGCAAAATGTTATGAAATACACACTTTTGATTACATTATCATAGATTATTTTGAATATGTTCTGGAAGATCTTATATTACTCAATTAGCTGGAAAATCTGTTGAAGTTTATATCCTAAAAACGTTTTAAATTTCTTTAATTATCTAATTTATAATTCTTGATCACTTAACAAAATTATTTACTTGATATTTTTATTGACTTTTATTTTTCTGTTGTAAATAGGGATGTTAGTATCTTTATCTAATTGAATATTTTGCTGTAATTTTTATTTAGAAAATTATTTTTTTCATAGATTCCTATTTTGTATTCTTCCTCTTGAAAGATTTCTGATCTACTCTCATCAGTTTATTTTCCAAAATAACTTGTGTTTTTTGGTTTGCATTTAATAACCCTCTTGCCTACCTTCCTGCTTTCATATTTTTGGCATAACATTTAATATACAAGAAATAATTAAGAACTATGTTTAAATTGTGTTGTTTTGTAGGAAATGTCACATCTATGTTTTCAGTTCTTTTATATCTTTAGAAGTTGTGTTTTATCCACCAAGATCATTACTTTATATATTTTGTAACTTTTATTAATTTTGATATGTATCTTCAATTTAATGTCTGGTATATTCAAAAGTTGATTTTGAAAAATATTTTTGTGCCTAATTCTATGTTGTTATTAGCTACTTGAGTTTTAATGTGTTTTCTTAATTAATTTTATGTAAATGTTGTAATATTTGATCTTCAAAAATAATTTTGATGCAATAATTTTTTCTTATTTTAGTTTTATAGATGTATTGTATAATCTAGAATAATATTAAAATATTATTAATAACTGGAAAGCATGACTATTTGTAATTCTAAAGGTATTGTCTCTAGTTAGCATTTACATTATATATTTTTTAACATGTTAAGTACCTATCCATTCATACTTCTTGAACAATACCCTTTTGAAGAAAGAATATAAAATTCTATGGACTGTCTTTACAGTATGTGTTGGTAAATATTATGCATTTATATTATTTCAATATTAATATGATGTGTTAGATAATTGTTCTCCCAGAATTAAATTATGCCAGGATTCCTCTGACCAATTTTAGAACAAGGAGTCCAGAAGTTATTTCATGTCTCTAGTGGTTCTCATCCCAAATGGCTGCTTATAGATGCTGGTGTGATTGGGCTATTATTATTATTATTATTATTATTATTATTATTATTTGACAGCCGCTTTCTTTGCACTGCACATATTCTCGCTTCTTTGGTTTAACTGTTGAATCTTTCCTACGACAATATTTAGTGAATTAACAGATGAAATACTTCTTCCCTCTATCCTTCCTTCCATCTTATTTTTAAAGGATGGATCACACTATAGTTTCATGGTGTAAGTGGATTACCTCATAGTTTTATGGTAGTCTTGCACAGAGTTCGCTCTTTAAAATATTCTGAAGTGACCCTTACTCACTTTCTCCCAAAATGGCTGGTTAATGATTGATTCATGTAAGAGTATTATTATGTTCGCTTTAATTTACCCTTGCCACTGCCTTGCCTTTACAAATACAGGTCTTTCTTTTCTCTTTCCTTTCTTTTTCCTTTCTTTCCTTTCTTCCTCTCCTTCTTCTCCCTTCCCTTCCCTTCCCCTTCCCTTCCCCTTCCCTTCCCCTTCCCTTCCCCTTCCCTTCCCCTTCCCTTCCTTGTTTTTTTCACGGAGTCTCGCTCTGTCGCCCAGGCCTGAGTGCAGTGGCGCGATCTCGACTCACTGCAAGCTCCGCCTCCCGGGTTCACGCCTTTCTCCTGCCTCAGCCTCCAGAGTAGTTGGGCCTGCAGGCGCCCGCCACCTCGCCCGGCTAATTTTTTTGTCATTTTAGTAGAAACATGGTTTCACCGTATTAGGCAGGATGGTCTCGATGTGATGACCTTGTGATCTGCCCGCCTCGGCCTCCCACAGGGCTGGGATTACAGGCGTGAGCCCCCGCGCCTGGCCAGGTCTTTCTAATATTTCATAAAATGCTACTTTTGAGCTCTTCAACTCTTACCTTTATCTAAAATATCTGTGTATAATTTAAATCACAATGGCACATAAGCTTCACCTTATTTTTTTCTTTCAATAGGCAAACAAGAAATTGTGAAATGGATACATGGAGAATTTTGGTCATTTTAATTTAGCTCTTTAAAACATATGCAGTGAAAAAAAAAAAGAGAAAAATTAAACATACATGAGAGGCATTTAACGTATTAATTGTTTTGGCTAGATCAAGATGTCCAACCTGTCCAGTTACAAATAAAATGCATATTTTTATAACACATAGCTGAAGTCTATTTAAGAATTCTGTTAAATGAACGTATTATAAAAATTTTGATACATCTACAGTTATTTCAACTGGGACCCTCTGAACCAGAAAGAGCTAAATAGAAAGTTCAATAAATTATTTTAAAAAATTGAATTCATGTAAATATTTGGAATGTTTGTCTATATACTGATGCAAAAAAATAAAACAGAATTGAGCAAATTAGTCAACCATAACTAGAACCCAACAAAAATCTTCCTATTAAAAAAATTCTTAGAAAGTAACATTTAAAAATTCTAAATAAAATGGGATTTTATTTATTTTGACAGAAAAAAAGTAGTACTATAATAAATATGTCACTGATAAAAATATCTTCCAGTTTTTACAAGCATGTTATATGTAAACTAACATTTAAATATATTTCTTTTCTCTATGACAAATATCAAATACTATGTGCTTTTAGCAGCAACTTTCCCATCCCTTTGTTCTTATGTGAAGCTGTTACTTAGTGTATTACACAGATAATAAAAAGAGAGGCATGAGTTACCTCTACCTATAAAATGTTGTCATAGCTTCCCTTTATTAGTTAATTTATAGTGGCTTGGCATGGTTCTTTACTGGTCAGGAAGGAGAAAAATAAAACAGGTAGGAGATGAGTGTACTTTTTTACATGCTCATGAATATACTTCTGTCAGTCAGACATGTAGACATAGAGAGTAATGCCTAACCTTCAGAAATAAATGATAGTTTTAGGTGAATAAAAATATAATTCATCACCTAAAGTGAGCCACTGTCACTCTCCCTATTGTTCCTTTTCATAACATCTATAATAGTATAAGAGGCAAGTAAGGAGATATTGTACCAACTGAAATTCTAGTAAAATTTCAATTATGTCAAAGTCAAAAACTTTTTTAAAAGTCTGACTGAGGGAATAAAATAAATGCAATTTTTGCCTAGCGTTAAATATCCTGGCCTAAGAGCTTTTCATTTGGGGATAATGTAAAAATGTGTCAAATTAACATGAAAATTTTGCAGATTGATAAAGGAGGGGATAAGAAATTATGACAATCCTGAGATTTTAATCACATGCAGTTTTATAAAAAACAAACTTTTGAGTAAGGTATTTTTGTTAAATAGAGGATTCATTAATTCTTCCAAACTTTTTAAAAGGATATTTATTGACTGACTTATGTCTTCAAAATAAGATAGAATAAATTAATACAAAGGAGTTATTCATTTACTGAAATTTAGAAATAATGAATGCTAGAATGATCTCTATCACTAGCAAATTGAGGAAACTTCATGAATAGATGTTCGCATGTCAAAAAGATTAGCATAAATCCAGATGGTTGTACATTCTTTATAGTTGGCAAATAAAGCCTAGACAAATCAATCAAGAAAAGTGGCATCTCCCATGCAGTGCTAGAAGTAGTTTCTCTGTATTACAATGTTCAAAGAGTAGGGTAACCCTGAACTTTCACATCTGGAGTAGATTCCTGAAAACTGAGTGTGGACTCTGAGCTCTCTCCTGGAAAGTTTGAACAATAAAGAATCGAATCAAAAATTTGAAATATAATTTTATTTTCTTATTCAATAAGATGTGGTCTCAGGGTTACATTCATCACCTTATTATTGTTTCAGGACCAAACACCTTTGGAATAAATCAAACAAACATTGTATGAGATAGTACAACACGTACAATTACAAAGTAAACATTTGAAAAAAATCAGTCATTGAGCTTAACCTCAAAACCTATTTGATATTAACTTTCTGATTATCTCATTTCATTCACTTTATGATCTCATTCTAAATTACTGTCTTTCAAAAATGAATATTGTGTACTTCTATAAAAGTAAAATGATGATTTCAGTAATTTAAATGATGTAATGAGTAAATGTGTCATGACTTTTTTTAGCCAACACAATTTGAAATCTTTTCTAAATAAAATTGTTTTATTTATATTGCCAAAAATGTTGACTCAATATATAAATATGACAATTCATAAATGTTAGTAGTCATAATTTACATTAATTCTAAATTTAGATAACCATAAGATGTTTAGAGAAGACTTTAAGGTCTAGCAAAAATAGCATGTAGAAGTTTTTTTGTCATTTACTTATTTACTAAATTTCTTTGTAGTAATATATTTATCTTAATATTTATATTATATTTGCACAACAGATTTCAGTATTTTTACTAGATCTTCTAGAATTTTATTGAATATCTAAGAGTAGATTTTCTTTTTAAAAAAATGCCTATATATTTGCAGAACTACTAATGTATTTGAAGAATATAATTTCAGATAACATTTAGCATTGTCTATATCACATGTGTAATCACATTGAGATAAATGTGAAAACCAATAAAAAATAATTTGTGAGGATCTCTAATTATATGATATTTTAACCGATGGACAAGTTTTAAAAAATGCTTTAAACAAAGCAAACTTCTGGTGATTGACACTCAGAAGACTGTGATAATCCCCAGTAACTGATGAAAATATCCTTGAGGGCAGGATCTGTGTTTGAATTATTAATACATGCAGCACCTGACACATATACTTGCTCATATATTTGAAATAATTAGTTAAATTGAGTGAAACCTTTGCTTCCATTTATTTATTTTTAAAAAGTCTATTAAAGAAAAATCGTCTAAGATATTGAATAGTAAATCTTGTTGATGACCTTTTTCTGTATACAGCCGACTTCTCAATGAGGGCGAAGTCAAGAAGCGAAGCAAAGAATACCCACGAATTGTTACATTTTCATATCAAATTACCAAATAAGCAGGGAAAGCCAAAATACATGACATAGTAAAGTTTATGGAGTGAAGCTGAAGAATATATAACTTGAAACATAAAACTTATTTTCAAATAAAGTACAATGGTGTTGAATATTATCTCTAACCAGAATTTCCGCCTATCTTTCCAATTTTATTGCATATTTTGACTCAGGTAAACAGTGTAGAGCTATATTCTATGCCAGGGCTTAAATAGAGTTAGATTACATTTGCTAATTTTAATTCAGGATACTATAATATTTTTTCTATTTCAGAAAAAAATGTTTATTTTTTTATTTCTCTATATGTGCCCTAGAAGAAAAAAATAACATGTAGAAAGTACCCTAGAAGGAAAATAATATTGTCCAAGGATAACTATTAAATCTATATGAGAGGTACACAAAACAACTAAATAAACAAAATAAACCAAAATGGCTTGCTTCAGTATAAATAAATTCTATTATAGTTTCTTTATTATAACATCAGTATCATTCACAGTCTGACTAGGAGAACATATGTTTTATATAAATGGTTTAGTCTACCAAATAACAGGAAGGCAATAATGAAAATGTCTGTGATTGTATTTTTAACTTTTAAAATTTGTATTTTAATGCCTAGGATAACAATGTCTATATTCAGTAAGTCTTTATACCTATTTTTTTTCACTATTATATAAGAAGGATAGGAAACCTTTGATTCTAATGAGGAGTTATTTAAGTAAGCTTGTTATGGCACTGACAATATTTTAATAGATAAAAAAATGAGGAAATAGGCTGAAAGCAAGTTAATAAGTTTTATAAGACCAATTCGTTTGCAAACAAAACTCCAAATCAGTGAAAAGGGCATCCAAATGACTCTATTAAGCTTAATCTAGATTGAAAAGAGAGTACTCTTAAGGATGTAATGAAAATTGAAGCACTTCTTTAATTACCTGCATAAATTACTTAGCCATCAGTATAAAAAAGCATGCAGTAATGCATTTTGGTTTACAATTAAGTATATATGCAAGACAAGATGACTAGATTTGTACTTAAATTCTAAACCAAAAATATCACTGTATGATAATTTGATCAGGCAATTATATAGATCAATTGCAATGGTATTCACTCTTGGTGACTAGTAGAAGATAATCAAATATTGAATACCAGTAGAAGTTTAATGTTACTACTATGTATGCTATTATAAGTACTTGGAACATTATTTAAAAATTAATGTGAATACAATTTTTAATGTTGTTCTGAAAATTTACTTGTGATTGAGTAATTTACAATATTATATGTCTCTTAGGTCAAACTCAATACAAGTCTATCCTTGTGTTAGGCCTTCCAAAATCATAGAAACTCAAGAGCTACTAGACTAATTTCATTATAGAAAGAAAGAAAAACCAATAATATCAGTGCAAACACTTTGTTCTCCCAAATTTAAGTTAATAAAAATTATTGTAACTTATACTTTCACAAGTGTGATGTTAGTGGGCTGATACAAAACTAAATAGTTTTATAATATGTTTAATTGGTGTTCTTCGGGCAGTTGAATTGAGGGGGGGAGGAAAGGTAATTAACCTCAAAGGAGGTTTGGAATGTTTGAAATAACTACTTTTTAAAAAGGTGAAGAATAGTTTAAATATTATTTGCAGATGAAATAGGAAGAGGTTGTATCAAGGAAAATCATTTTATTGTTTTACCAGCTTATATGTCAGTTTAATTCAGTTATTTTTATCTACTCAAAATATTATAAAGTACTTATAATAAAGTGAAGCTGTTGAAAGAAAGAATGCTAACTTTCAAGAACACTCAAATAATATCTCTATGAGGGGCTAGGCACCTATTATCCCTAAGTTAATTCAAATCCATAATATTTTCCATATTACATTCCAAAGAGCCTGGAGACAAAAATGGCCTCAAAGGATTATGACTCCTGTCCCTTGATAATCTTCATTTACCCATTTTATAGAAACACAGATTTTAAAAACATGGAAGCTTCTGCTCTGAGAAAAGAATGCTTCTTTTCAAAATTATCTGTAAAATCTTTGTGTCATACAATAGTAAACATTTCTTAGTAACCAACAAGTGTCAGATAATTTGTAATCGAATCTACTTTTTGATCTTGCATATGATGAAACCGATTCCCCAAGTAGGCAACTAGGGTGCTCTGGAAAATAAGCACAGCTCTCTCACAACAGCATTTCTATGCTTTAAATAAAGCTCTCCTAAAGCCATATCTGCATGTTATTGCAGGCTTCCTCTTTTTCAGTTAATCTCATAAGTTTAAATCACATGTCATGCTCCTTTTATGCTGCTGAAACAAAATACCTATGACTGGATAATTTATAAATAAAGAAATTTATTTTTCAAAGCTCTCAAGCTAGGTAAATCAAGGCACCAATACACTGGGTGTCTAGTGAGAACTGCTGTCTCCTCCCAAGATGGAGCCTTGTTGCTGCTTCCTTACAAGGGGAAGATCACTGTTTCCTCACATCATAGAAGGGACAGAAGAGGCAAAAAGGAAGCAAACTCCCTCTGTCAAGTCATTTTATAAGGGCATCTAATGCCATTCATGAAGGCAGGGCCCTCATGACTCAATTACCTTCTAGAGGACATACCTCTTAATAGTGGTGCATTAGGAATCAAGGTTCAACGTGAACCATAGAGGAGCCATCACCATTCAAACCATAGTAACATATAAACTGTAGCACAATTCTAATTAATACCAAAGATTAAGAGATGGCAGTATTAGTTTTATTTGGAAATTCCTCCCATGTGTAGCCAGAATTGTTTCCCCAAAACAATATGGCAGGCTAATATCTCTGAACTTCCTCTCTTTGTCTCCTGTGGTAATGACACAAAAGACTAGAGGCCCACAGATATAAAAAATGATAAGGGAATAGGTTCAGAAATGAATGGAGTACTCAAACATGGCCAGAAGTGGAGTGGAGGGAAGACGAGAAGCATGTGCCCCAGGTTGCAAGAAGAAATTCTTCTGAAGTCCACCATATTTACCATCTTGTATCTTACTTGAGAAAACACAAAGTATGCATATTAGTCTGTTTTCTGTTGCAATAACAGAATACCACAGACTGAGTAATTTGCAAAGAATAAAAGTTGTTTAACCTCATGGTTAAGGAGACTAGGAAGCCTATGAGCATGATGCTGACATCTGGGCAGCGACTTCTTGCTGTGTCACAACTTGGTGGAGGGCATGCATGGTGAGAGGGCAAGGGCATGTCAGCTCAGGTCTGTCTTTCTCTTCTTGTAAATCACTCATCTCATCATGAGGATCCACCCTGGTGACCTTACCTTATCCTAATTACCTCCCAAAGACCCTACCACCAATCAAAACAGGAGTTTGAGGATTAAGTTTCCGACACATGAAATTTGAGAGACACAACCAAAGCCTAGCAGTATGGCACCATAAGTTTAACTAGCCACAGCAGTAGAGACACCCAAAGATAAAGAAAAAAAGAGACAAAATCACAAGCAAATACAGTGAGACACCTTGGAGGAAAAAGACCAATGGGGGAGAATCAACAAATAGAAAAATGTAGCATAGAGCAAGAGAATTAATGGGCAAAAAAGTAAACTTTTAAAGAACGTAAACAATATATTCAGACTGACAAGAAGACATTAGAAATACGAAAAACATGAGTGTTAAACTAAAGAAACCAGTGTTAAAAGTGAATGGCAGAATAATACAGTAGCAAACAAGTGGTGCACTGGAAATCAGTGAAAAATTCATCCAAGAGATACACATAAAAATGGATCAGATGATAGAAAAATGGGAAAACCAGATTAGAAGCATCAATAACTAGAAAGAGGCCTAGTATAAATAGAAAAGGGGCAATATTTGTAGAAATAATAAACTAAACAGATTGAAAATATTCAATGTCCAACAGAATAGACAAGACAATGACAGTACCAATAAACAAAAAGTAGAGAAGCCATATGTAGACTGCTGGACACACATTGTGAAGTTCAGAGGATTAAAAAAAGAGAAAATTCTAAAATTTCTTGGAGAGAAGAGAATATCATTCATAGAAGAACAATCTGTAAATTGAAATCTATCAAATATACAACTGGTGAATAAAGACAAAGTAATGAAATCTGTAAACATCAACATAAGGTTAAGACAGAATTTGATTTAAATCCAATCTAAGTGTCAGCAAACTATGGCCTGCAGAGCAAATCCATCCTGCTTCCTATTTTGTATATAAAATTTTATTGGAACATACTCATTCATGCTAAGATATTAATATTCTGTCTGTGGATGCTTTTCTGTTATAACAGCAGTGTTAAGTAATTGAGAGAGAAACCAAATGGTCTGAAAGGCCTAAAATATTTACTCTCTTACCCTTTATGGAAAACTTAAAAAAAAATTCACCTCTCATCTAAGCTCTCAGTTAAATAAGAGAATGAATTACAGATGTCTTCAGGCATTGAGAAACTCAGGAAACTTGCTACAAAAAGATCGACCTTGAAATTACTTTGGGGATTTCCCAGCAAGAAGATTAATTAATCCAAGTTAGAAGCAACAACACATTGAAAATAAACCACCAGTCCCACCATGGAAGTGCAATTCTAATAAAAATACGATAGTAATAAAATATCTATTGATGGCTGGACTTGCTGAATGACCAAACAATAAATGTACAAACATAGAAATCAGCATACAGTATTTCAGATGAAACCAATATTGGACCAATGGAAGGAGGACAGAAAGAACAATAGATTAGAAGGGTAGAAAACGTTCTTTTTCTGCAGAAAATACAGACGTTGGTAAACGTTTGACACTGATAAGAAAATTGAGTTATCAGCTAATGGTGTATGTCAGAGAAATGAAAACGAAATGGTGGCTGGGGATAGTGGCTCACGCCTGTAATCCCACCATTTTGGGAGACTGAGACAAGATCATTGCTTGAGGCTGAGAGTTCAAGACTGGCCTGCGCAATCTAGTGAGACCCTGTCTATACAAAAGGTTTTTTGTTTGTTCGTTTGTTTTGTTTTGTTTTTGTTTTTGTTTTGAGACAGAGTCTTCTCTCTGTCACCCAGGCTGGAGTGTAGTGGCGCGATCTCAGCTCACTGCAAGCTGAGTTCACAGGTTCACGCCATTCTCCTGCCTCAGCCTCCCGAGTAGCTGGGATTACAGGAGCCCGCCACAATGCCTGGCTAATTGTGTGTGTGTGTGTGTGTGTGTGTGTGTGTGTGTGGAGACGGGGTTTCACCGTGTGTTAGCCAGGATGGTCTCTATCTTCTGACCTCTGATGCACCCAAAGTGCTGGGATTACAGGTGTGAGCCACCATGCCCGGCCTATACAAAATATTTTTTAAATTAGCTGGGCATTGTGATGCATACTTGTAGTCCCAGATACTCAGGAGTCTGAGGTGTGAGGATCCTTTGAACCCAGGAGTTCAAGGGTATAGTGAGCTGTGGTTGCACTCCAGCCTAGATGATGCATCAAGATCCTTTCTCTGAAAAACAAGTAAGCAAACAAAATATGAACACATTTTAAAGAAGCAAAATAAAATGATATGCATATAAATTAACAAAAGTGAGGAAACGAAACCAATTTATTTTAAATAAAGAGATAAAAGAGTATTTTAGGAAAAAGTATAATGGTTATACTTCATAACTGGAAGATAAATTATTTCAGATAAGATGATGAAAATAACAAAGAAAGTCAAGTAATACATTGTCTGTAAAAGGTACATTGCAAACAACAGAATAAAGTATTGTTGGAAATAAATGGGCAATAAAATACATATACCTAAAAACCAGAATGAGGTGGTAAATCATATTAGATATAGTAGAATTTCAGATGGGAATCAAGAGAATGTTTATACATGTAAAGGAATTAACAGCTCAATAAAACATAATAGATATATGCAATTGATAAAATTACAGGGAGCTATAGATACAGAAATAATTATAATTTAGTATCTTATAATAACCTCATGGTATATTAATGCATAAAAAGATAAGAAACTATAAAAGATTGGAATAACATAACTTAAAAAACTGTTAATGTACAGAGAATAAATTCATTTTAAGCAGATGTGGGTTTTTAATAAAATTGACACCTAGTAGCTAACAAAACTTCAATACATTTACACAAATGAATATTATTTAAAATATTTAATTAATTTAGGAAAGTATGCCAGAAATATCACTAAACAACATCCAAAGAAGTAAACAGTAAGAAATTTTTTTCAAATTATAAGATGTTATATAATTTAAAAGACATTAAAATTTGTTCACATATGATAAAATTGGTCAGATGCAGGTGAAGTACTATTTAGAGGGAAAAGTGTAGCTTTAAATAAATCTATCAAACAACAAGAAATCAACTGTTCAAGAAAATATTTAAACACTACAGATATGATTTTATGATAGTTATAAGGTCACTTTTTCACCAGAAATAACCACTGACTTTTAAGTATGCTTGAAAATTTCTGATGAAGAAAATACAGTTTCCCTAGAATTTTTAAAAGGTATACACTATCAAATAAAAATAAATCAATAAAAATATGATATTTGAGAACAAATTTAAAAAAACTGAAAAATTGTGTTCTGGTCTGTATTAGTCTGTTTTCAAGCTGATAAAGACATAACAGAGACTGGGTAATTTATAAAGAAAAAGAGGTTTAATGGATTCACAATTCCACGTGGCTGGGGAGGACTTAACAATCATGGTGGAAGGCAAAGAAGAAACAAAGTCACGTCTTCCATGGGGGCAGGCAGAAGAGAATGACAGCCAAGTGAAAAGGGAAACCCCTTATAAAACTATCAGATCGTGCAGGCACGGTGATTCACTCTTGTAATCCCAGCACTTTGGGAGGCCAAGGCGGGCAGATCATGAGGTCAGGAGATCCAGACCATCCTGGCTAACACGGTGAAACCCTGTCTCTACTAAAAATAAAAAAATTAAAAAAAAAAAAAATAGCCAGGGTTGGTGGCGGGCACCTGTAGTCCCAGCTACTCAGGAGGCTGAGGCAGGAAAATGGCGTGAACCCGAGAGGTGGAGCTTGCAGTGAGCCGAGATCCTGCCACTGCACTCCAGCCTGGGCAACAGAGCGAGACCCTGTCTCAAAATAAATAAATACATACATACATACATACATACATACATACATACATACATACTGTCAGATCCCTTGAGATTTATTCACCACCATGAGAACAGTGTGGCAGAAATTGTCCCCATGATTTAATTTAATTATCTCCCATCAGTTCCTCTACCCACAACATGGAAGAATTACCGGAGCTACAATTCAAGACGAGTTTGGGGGCAGACACCCAAGTCATATGATGGTCTAAATTTTTTGGGTGGTTACGTTTCATCATAAATATATATATTTTCTAAACTAGTTAATAAGATTCAAAACATAGAACACCTAAATTTTCAAACTTGTCAATATATCTAAAATATCTCTGATACTGAAACTTAATTGTAAAGATTAAAGAAAAAGAGAAAAACAAACTCTATTGTAATTACTATGATTACAAAGTTATAAATAGTGACAATCATCATTATTATATGTTTAAAGTTGATAGTTCGTAGACAATGGGCATTGCCTAAGGAATAAAAACATGAATGAATGTTCAAAATATAATACCAAAATATCAGATACATAAGTTAAAATATAAATCCAACAAACATCACAGACATGCTCACCCTGATCATTGCCAAACATTATTTCATAAATTCAATATGCACTCTTAAGTAATAACAGAAGATAATTTTAAATGTCTATTTCTCCCCTCGTCTATATCTGGTGAGAGCTAATGAAGAACCAGAAAGCTTTAAATGGAGTCAGAAAATACACTTTTCTCTCAACAGCTTAATGCAGTGTGAATAAATTTGTGGCTTTGCCAGAAATGTTAAAATAAATATTTTCTGATTTACTCATTTTCCATTAATGTGTTGGTAAAACACAATTATACTAATTTATGTCTTAATCTATATAAAATAAAAATAAATTACTTTTATTCAGAATTACTTATTTTTATAATATGTACTTGAGCAACTGAGAGCACTGAAGAAATTATGTGTTGTCCTATAGAAATTTTTTAATTAGATGTGTGTAAAAACAGTAATGCAGAGTAAATGGAAATGAAATACATTAAATATTTGAATATATATTTTGTCAAAATTTAATAGTTGTGTCTTCATACTATGTCAGCTTTGTTAAGAGTCTATTAATATGACACATATTCAGACAGTATTCTGAAGACTAGGGAACAGAGAATACTTTGCTTACAAGAAAAATTCATTTTTTTAATTTAATTTCTTCTCTAAAGCAATTAGTAAATTGTCCAAGTCAATTTCAATTTGTCCTTACCCCTTAAGGTATATTTTGGGGTGTGTAAATTAAGATATCAAATTGGAATTAACAACTGCTTTTGCATAAGTAGTAATTTGCATAACTTTATAAACCAAAACGTTTTTATATAATCTCTTAACTGTTTATCATAATAATCCTGGGAAGGAACATTGTTAACATTTCTTCATTTAAAATTAAGAAGCTCATGTTCAGAGATAAAATCATACAATTGAGTTGAGTAGCAAGAAATCTGTTTAAGTATACAGGTACAAATCGCTTAAACACTTATTTAACAAATCATTTAACGAAAGGACAAACTTGCTTTCCTTCATCTTAGCTGTAATACTGGTATGTGTGTGTTACCATATACTGGTATGTATGTGTTACCATAGAGTCCAACTGATTTGCTAAATTGTTTCAAATAGTAATCTAAGGACACAACAATCATAAATTAATGACTATCTGACTGTAACAATGTATTGTTTAAATCTCATGTGTTCTGAATTTTGGCTGTGAGCAAATTTTGGCTGTGAGCCACTACTAAAAACAGTACATAGGATAAAATAGTAAAACACCTGAATAATGTGGAGTTCAGTAGAATGATGGTCACTTTAAAAACTGAACCATAACTGATGATAGTCAGGTACCAATGACATTTTCTTCTTTTTAGTCCTGGGGTCTAGTAAAGTGCTTTGACCTATAACTGCTTCTTAGTAGATTTTGTGAGATGAATGAATGGATAACATTAAAACACTATAAAATATTGATATATTGGTAATTGCTTTATGGAATATATTGACATGTCAGTAATAGATTACTAATTGCAATTACTAAGTTTATTGGCCCTATCTATTAACTAAGGGTTAGATGGGGTAGTACTAAATGAGATGGACAGTATTTATATTTGATTTTAAGTTTCTTAAATTCAGGAGTTCTAAGAATGTTAGAGAAGAACAGGCCGGGCACGGTGGCTCACACCTGTAATCCCAGCACTTTGGGAGGCCAAGGCGGGCAGATCACCTGAGGTCAGGAGTTCGAGACCAGTCTGACCAACGTGGAGAAACCCCCATCCCTCCTAAAAATACAAAATTAGCTGGGCATTGTGGCACATGCCTGTAATCCTAGATACTCAGGAGGCTGAAGCAGGAGAATTGCTTGAACTCGGGAGGCAGAGATTGCCATGAGCTGAGATAGAAATCACTGCACTCCAGCCTAGGTAACAGAGTGAGACTGTCTCAAAACAAATAAACAAACAAACAAAAAACAAAAACAGAATGTTAGAGAAGAACAATGGAGTTTAATAGAGGGAGTATAATTTCTGAAATTAAAAGACTGAAATTCAAACAGCTCTGGTGATGTTATCTATTTCCAGCCTGATAAGAAACTTACTTTGCTCTTACTTAGATGCATCCAGGATAAATTGATGTCTGAAAATCATTTTGTCCCAAGGATTAGCTACTACCATTACGTAAAATATCTGGCCGATGACTCAAAATTCCGATGCCGAGCTTTACTTTTCATATCATTGGAGTTTTTAATTTGAAACCAGAATTTTCCTGCTTCTCTGAGCCCCACACCAGCCTGAAATACCATATGGGGACACACACAGGCTTACATATGCACACAAATGCACATACACATATAAACATGGATAGATAGTATAGAGACAAAGATCCATATAATAATTATATTTCTAGAAATAAAATATATCTTCTCAACTATTTGTTTAAATATCTCTGCTGGTTAAAATTTGATCTCTGCTATTTAAACTATGGTAAACATATAAAACAATTTCATGTTGAAAGATAGCTTTATGCTGAGTGACCAATTGTGTATTACTGCATGATTAATGACCACATTTCCTTTCAAGTTTATCTTATTGCGTTTTTTGCAGAGGGGAGAGCATATTAAGCATATTATTGCATTAAGAATATTCACTGTGATTCTTCTTGTTAGAATCATCTCTTATAGTGCATCATTGTTCAAAAGGCAAATCAGAACTTCTAACTCTAACATTTCTCTATCGAAAAATAAATTTGGGGCACTATTTAGACATATTATATGTATAAAAATACATGAGTACTTATTGAGGTTATACAAAATATTCTTCATTTATTTTAATATTTACAAATCAGAGTGATTTCACGGTGGTACATTTTACAATCAGTTTCCCATTTAATAGCATTCACTATTACAGCATTCCATATAATGAATTTGCCATTCAAGGAATTTTCCAGCAATATTAGCAAATGTATCATCTGTAGAGTTCCTTCTTTATTCAAGAAAGTGCATATACATATTTTAGCTTTATAAGTTTATTTTATTTCTAAGAAGGATAAAGATTACAATCAAAGTACATTGCCATTTATTTTGCTTAGTTTATGGTAAGCTACAAATACTTTTATATTTTCTCATTAGCCTTGTTAGCATGCCCAAAGTGGTTATAATATTATATAAGTATAATACCATATAGGCAGAATTGTTTTTAAGATGTAAAAGTTAAAATTGTGTGATACAGATTATCTAAGAAGTATTACAACTATTTAATAGACTGCATGTCTATTATGACATTGTTTAAAATAAAAATGTGTATGGAGTACAATGACAAGAACTTCTTAAAAATAACTATGTTATAAATGCAAATAAATTTTAAAATTCAAGAGATCAAAAAACATCCACTTGCAACTCACCTTTAAAACAACATTCAGGCCGGGCGCGGTGGCTCAAGCCTGTAATCCCAGCACTTTGGGAGGCCGAGACGGGCGGATCACGAGGTCAGGAAATCGAGACCATCCTGGTTAATACGGTGAAACCCCGTCTCTACTAAAAAGTACAAAAAACTAGCCGGGCGAGGTGGCGGGCGCCTGTAGTCCCAGCTACTCGGGAGGCTGAGGCAGGAGAATGGCGGAAACCCGGGAGGCGGAGCTTGCAGTGAGCTGAGATCCGGCCACTGCACTCCAGCCCGGGCGACAGAGCGAGACTCCGTCTCAAAAAAAAAAAAAAAACAACAACAACAAAAAAAAAACATTCATGTTTTATATTCCTCATATAGAAGAAAAATATAAAAGATACTGCATTTTACTGGTATGTAGAACGTTTAGTTTCATAGTCATTAATAGACTTTGTCATCTCTTAAAATGTAAAGCTTATTCTGAAAGGAAGTTATATAAGAAATGATCTTTGAGTAAACAAGTTTTGACTTCTAGTATTTTTTAAAAACTTGTGAACCTCTTCTTTGTTCAAGCAGCCCAGGGACAGATTTTATATAGAATGAAGTTTGCACATTACCATTAAAAGACACATTATGATAAAAGGGAAAGTTAGGTTTAACATGGAAAAATGATGTGACGATCAACATATTGAACATTTTAAAAATAAATATTCTTGAGGTTCTAATTTTAATCCTTGTAAGATAGTCACTGATAATCTGATCTGAGACTTTATATAACCTTGCTTTTCTCTAGTATGCTCAATTTACATAATGTATCATATTGATTTTTTTCTTGATTGTGCCTTATTGAATATTTTGACTTCCTTCTTCTTAATGTAATCCTAATCACCTCACCTTCGGGCTACTTTAATAGAAAACCTCCTGCATTCAATACAATTAGAAAACAGAGCTTTTCTATCCTTTATTTCTATTTTAATTATAATATTTTATTTTAACATCTGTTTATAGATCCATCTGGCTCACCACAAAATACATTTCTAAGTATAAAATATTGAGTTATATTTGGAAGAGAGCATATGGAGTAAATCCATTTATAGTCAACATTATCTTGGAAAACCCCTTAAAACACTCAAAAGAACAAAATGAAATACAGTTACTAAATTTGACATCGTGAGTTTTTACTCATATCAGTTGAAATATAGCCTTTTACTAGGATGGGAATCAGTTCAAGTAGTTGTCTCACATTTAGGAGCAATAATGTAAAAATATACATATATCTTAATAACTGCTCAGTTAATGTTGGATTGGTACAGTTGATTTTGCTTAAAGTAAACATATATCTGATTCGACCACACTGTACTTCACTAATCTTTTCTATTCATTAAAATATTTTGATTGAATGCCAACTCTTGCAGGGTAATAAATCTTGATGCCTTGTACACCCTGAAAGAATTCTCACATGTGGAACTTCAACATACTGGGTGTGGTAATCTTTTCTAAAATTTATCTGTATGTCTATGATGGTTAATTGTATGTGTCAACTTGATTCTCTAAGGGAGGCCCAGGTAGCTAGTAAACTATTTGTGGGTGTACTTGAGATGTTATTCTTGAAGAGAATAGCATTTTAATCAGTAGACTGAGAAAGAAATTGTCTAATCAGTGTGAGTGGACATCATCCAATCCGTTGAGGGCCACAATAGGACACAAACGCAAGGAAGGTTGAATTCTTCCCCTCTCTCTCTCTGACATCAGCACTCCTGGTTCTAGAGCCTTTGGACACACACTGAATTATACCACCAGGTTTCTTAGTTCTCTATCTTGCGTATGGTAGACGGTGGAATTTCCTGACTCCGTAATATCATGAGCCAATTCCTATAAGAAATCTACCTATCTCTCTGTCTATGTATGTATGTATGTATGTATCTATCTATCTATCTATCTATCTATCTATCTATCTATCTATGTATACACACACCCACCCACCCACACACACACATACACACAACAAAACCTAAAATATAGATATCTATATATACATATGTACACACACATAGATATCTATATATCAGGTTTTATTGGTTCTGTTTCTCCTATTTGTTCTATTTCTCTGGATAACACTGAATAACACAATGTTCTATAATATAAAACATTTATTGAATGCTTATCATGTGTGGAACAGGATTCTATAGCACTGTTTATCTTATTTAATCCTTGTTGTAAACCTATAGATGAGCACCACAAGAACTCCATTTTATAGATAAAGGAATTGAGAATTTCAAAGTTTATGTAACTAGCCACAGGCCACTTCATTTCTGGAGGATAAATTTAAAACTCGTGTATTCTGATTCCAGAACCGTCACTGAACCACTGTGTTGTAATCATTTATGTATCCCAAAACAAACTCACAATCAATGCACAAACATGCACTTTTTCACTTGTGTGTAGAATTTATTTTGGTTCCACAGCTGTGTCTTTTGAAATCTTATCAACAATCTTGGATGCAATCTTTAGAATCTTGAAATTTTAAAACTCATACATTTCAGTAAATATACTTTATACAACAACTGTGACTTTAATGTATCTGTCCAAATTTCACATATATTGGTAGAACAGAAATGGGATCCAAATCCTCTGATGTGAAATCACTGTTTAATCTATCATATGCATTATTCTTTATTGTAACATTGAATAAAGCATAGTACACATTAAATTTATTTTTATTTTTGTTTGACAATATCAATAACAAAAGGATAGCAAAATTAGTGATCATTCAATCACATACCCTTTCGTACCATTTGAGAGGAGTGTATACTGAATATATACAATGTATTAGGCAAAGTGAAAACAGGAATAAGACCTGTCCATATTGAGTTTACTTTAAGGTCATGAAAAAAATGAGAAAGATCATTTTAAAATTGAAATAATAAAAGAGTGATGATATTTTATTCTAGAGTAAGTAATATATGGAAAAAAGCAGTGCAGTAAAATAAAGGGAAGTTGAGGGCTCTGCGTGACTAAAATAAAAAGGCAGTGTTTAAATAAATATTTGAAGAAAATGATTATATTAACTGTAGAAATATCAGAGAAGAGTATCCTAGTCATCAGCAGGACTGAGCAAAAGAAGTAAGAAGCTAGCATAACCAGCATGCTCAAGGAATAATAAGAACACCGATGTCGTTAGAGAAGAGAAAATGAAAGGAGAAACAGTAAGAAATAGAGTCAGAATGGCAATGAAGTGACATAATTAGGTAGAGTCTTATTGACCAATATAAGGTATTTAGCTTTTATGCTGAATGAAATTGAAGCCACTGATAAATTTTGAGTGATAAAATTATGCCTTTTTCATAGTAACTTTATTTTTAATTGTCCAAACTTGGAAGCAACTGAAATATCCTTCAACAGGTGAATGGATAAACAAGGTACATCCAGACAATATAATGAGCTAACAAGCTATGTAAAGACATGGAAGAATCTTAAATGTACATTGCTATATGAAAGAAGCCAATCTAAACGAACTAAGTATGATATGATTCCAATTACAGCAGGTCCTCTAATAAACACGATTTCATTCAACGACGTTTGGTTATAATGTTGATGAGAAAAATATATATATATATATATCGATTCCTGGCCTAGGGCACTGTCCATGTGGTGTTTGCAAAGCCTCCCTGTGTCTGAGTGGCTTTTCTCCAGGTACTCTGGTTTCCTCTCATATTCCAGAGACGTGCACATTAGGTGAATTAGTGTGTCTAAATGGTCCCAATCTGAGTGAGCGTGGGTGTGAGAGTGAGTGTGTCCTGTGCTGAGACAGAGTCCTGTCCAGCATGGGTTCCTGTCTTGTGCTCTGAGCTGCTGGGATAGCTTCTGACTACCTGCAACCCTGAACTGGAAGGACCACTGTAGTTTTCTTTGGTTGAGAATAATCTATAGGGGCTAAGGATAGAAGTAAAGAATATATTAGGAAGCTACTGTAGTATTTCAGGAGAGATATAATTGTGACTTGAACAAAGATGGAAGCTATTAATGTGAAAGTATGGGAAGTGGTCCGTGTATGTCTCTGAATATATTTTGAAGCCACCAGTGTTTCCTGGTGGTTAAATGTAACATGAGGGAAAAAGAGGAGTCAAGATGAATAGAAGCTCTTAGACCAGAACACTGAAAGGATCATGTTTTCATGAATAGATATAAGGAAAAGTGTGGGTAAAGCAAGTTTTGGGGAGAGAATCAGCAGTCTAGTTTTGTTCATGTTTAATTTGAGGTGTCTACTAGACATCCAAGTAGCTGTAATGAGTATGCAGTTGAAATCATGTGTGGAATTTGTGAGAGAGTTTTCGGCTAGAGATGTGAATTTCAAAGTCCTTGGCATAAAGATAGTATTTAAAGTCATTACATCGGATGAGATCATTAAAGGAGCCAGAAAAGAGAACAAAGAAGATCAAAGTTTGATCCTGAGGCATTTTAAATTACAAAGTCAGGGAAAGAAGTAAAATTCCAGCAAAGAAGTCAGGAATAGTACAAAATAGGGTAAAAATAAAGGAGCATGTGATCACATAGAGAAGCCAAAGAAAACTGCCTCCATGAAGGAATAATGAACAATGGTAAATGCTACCAAGAAATGAACTAAGACTATTAGGTCTAGCTAGTGAAGGTAGTAATACAGAGGCATTAGAGACATTTGTGGGGATCAGGTAATAGAATGAAAGACTTTGGAAATAGTTTATATGGGCTAATGCTTATAGCAAAATTGCCGAAAATGTTAACAGAAAAATAGAGTCGTAATTCAAAGAGGAAATGGAGTTAGGAATGTAACTTTCAATGCTGGAGACTGATCAGAAAATGGGATGTTTACTCACAGACAATATGTGAGAATCTACACTTGTAAATCCCCAAGTGTGCTCTGTAAATAAATGTAATTAACTTAGTAGTGTTTAATAATAAAGTTTTTAAGTAAAACAAAAAAGTCTATTTACTTTTATATTAATAGGCTATGAAATAAGGTTTTATTTCTGCTTAAATTTTCACATGCAGTTTTAATATACTTAATAAAGAACTCCTGAAAAGTTTTAAAATGGGCAAAAGCAGTAGTGTTGAGATGAAAAACACAAAAATGCCACTATAACAAAGACGGATATGAATCATGGAAGAAAAGATTGAAACGGTTTGATCAGGGTTCTGAGGGTACAAAAATGAAAGCTATCAATGTTATCAAATAAAATTTTATGAGCAAATTGGAAACAAAGATAAGCCATATTGAGTGTACCTTTTCTTTTAATCAGATTGAAGGAAAAAATGCTTTCTTGTTACTGCCCACCTGCACAGTTAACAAAAAGAAATAACTCTTTAAATAGCACTTAAGAATGGAATAAAAACGACTCCCTCATGAAGAAGCAACCCAATAGGCACAGTGTTCACGCCACCATTTTAATTGGAAGAGTAAAAAATATTTCACATTTGAGATAGTTTGTTTCTTATATTTCTGGTGTTCTGAGTTTATTCTCATTTAAACATACGTGTTAAAGAAAATGACTTATTCACACATTATTTGGGTGTTTTTTTCAAAGAACAAACGTGTAAACATACAGTGTCTAACATATCTCGAAAAAACACTCCTCACCCCCCACCCTGCTGTGTCTCATTCTCAGCCCTACTCCCTCCTCAGTTCTTCTCTTGCAAAGTAAAACAAACCGAGGCCATTAGATTATCCAACTTCCCATCATACAGTGATAGAGTGAAAAAGAGGCATTGGAACGAATAAGGTAGAACATAGTGATCTCCAGAAATACTGGGGAGCTATTTGCAAAGACCAATCTTCTCTCTCCTTTCTCTCTCTTCTTCTGAATCAGTTCATCACCTCTGTCTGGCAATATGCATTGTTGTAAAAGAAAAAAAGACTATACAGAACTCACATGAGAATAAAGTAGAATCAATTAAAAAAAAAAAAGAACCACAAGACAGACAACAGAAACCAATTCCTAGTAAAATAATTTGACATCCCCACCAAAAAGGAAGGGTTATAGAATATCCATTTATTAACCGATAAATGGTTAAGAAACTTCACTTAATATACATAATTTTTCTATAAGTACATATAAAATAATTTCAAAAAGTAAAAATTATGCAAATCTCAAAAGTTAATTCATTATAATTTTCTACCATAATTAAAATAAGGTAGAAATTAATAACAAAATATGGATAAAATGCTTTCATATGTGAAAATACATACAAACACTTATCAGATATTCTATCTCTATCAATGTCAAATTAATTTGATTTAGATGAACCCTCCTGCCGATAATAAAAAGAAATTTTGGGAAATGTGTTATAAAATATCTCCATGAACACATTGGAAGTTACATGGATAGAGAGAACTTGAAGGGCAAAATATTGGAAAGAAAGAAAATCTCAGAGGAATAACTCTGATATTTGACATCACTTCTAACAATATATCTCACAGCCTAAAACATTGGGCACGTATTCAGCAGTTTTATGAAAACTGCATTTTAAGACTAATCAAAGGGGAAGAGACTTTATTGGGACTACCAGGAACAGTTTTATCACAAATTAAGGCACTGGCACAGAAATGTTTACAGTGCTTTCTACTACCTGTCCAGACCTTATAATCTCATTTATATACAAATTCTTGCAGAATAGAAATAAAGGCAATTATCTGCAATTCATTCTGGGACATGTGTAACATTGAAACTAAAACCAGATAAAGATACTAGAAGAAAGAAAAATCACAGGACCATTTAATTTACAAATATATAGGAAAAAAACCCTAAAATTAAAAAATAAAATTATCAGTATAAAAAAATCCCCAACATATGTAAACATAAAACATCACACATTTTTATTTATCTCAAAATTAAAAGGATGGTTTATTATTCTTGAATCTATAAATGTATTATACCTCATTATCTGATAAAAGGAGAAAATGTTTATTTTTATGTTGTTTGATTATCTGATCCAAAAGATGGTTATTTATATTTATACTTATTTATACATAATATAAATCAGTTTACATTCATGATTGTAAAATAATTTTCAAAATCCATAAGCATAACAAATAATTAGAATATTAGGCACAATTGTATACAAATAAATTAGACAATTTAGATGAAATTGGCAAAGTCCTAGAAAAACACAAACTACAATAACTGGCTCAAGAAAAAAAGATCTAAATATACTTATAGCAAATTGAGAAACTGAATTAGTAATAATAAATACAAAGAAAAGCTCAGGTCTATATCACTTCACAAGTAAATTTTTATCAGACAATTAAGGAAGAATTAATATCAATCCTTTACAAAATCTTACGAAAATTATGAGTAAGGAACACTGTCCCACTCATTTGAAGAGGCCAATATAACCTCATACAAAAAACAAGTATACCAAAAAAAACCACTTCTGACCGATATCCTCCATGAACATCAATCTAAAATCTTCAGCAGAATACTAGCAAACTGAATTCAGCAACACACAAAAATAACTACACTCTATGATCAAGTGAGATATTTCCCAGGAATGTAAGTTCGTGTAACATGAAAAAAAACCAAAACGTTACAGGATCCTTAGGGTGTCTCTTCACCAGGTGGAAACCTCTGTGGCCGGCGGTGCTGCTGTTTGAGTTTCGCTCGTGCCCTCTGGGCTTCTTCCACCCACTTGGTAGGGCAGGTTGTGCTCGGCTCACACCACCAGCCTGGATCCCATGCCGGTCAAGGGTGAGCCAGGTGCAGAGCAGTGAGGGGTGTGTGAGCGAGCAAGCAAGCATGGGTGTCCATCCACTATACACCACCAGGCATGCTAGTTGCAGCAGGGTAGGAAGCTCCACGCCCCGGCACAGGAGCCAGCTCCATGCCAGGCTGCCATTGAATCAGGCAGCAGTGGGGAACATGGTAGCTCCCAAAAACTTGGAAATGACAGAAACCACAGAGCCCGAATGAGGGTGTTACAATGTGTCACAGTCCTGCATAGAACCCCAAGGTCTCGGCCCCCAGAAAGGCTTTAGCTCCTCTCTCCTTGCCACTTGCAGCTTGGTGAGTAGGGGAGGGGGGTGTGTTTCAGCCCATTTATGTTACAGCTCTTTCAGTACTGCTGCCCTGCTTCACTCTGGCCCGTGGCACCTGGGCTATCCCAGCGCTGCTGCTGTTCTGTGGGGTGGCTACCTGGTTCCAGTGGAAGGCAGGAGGGCTATAATGTTACAGCAGCTCTGGCTCAGGGCATCCCAAAGTCTGAGCCCCCAGAAGGGTTGCCACTCTTCACTCTCACAATCCAGGAACATGTCACCACCCACAGCTTGGCGAGCCAGCCTGGAAAGCATTACCGCGCCTTTCACTCTGGCTGTTCGGTGGTTCTCAAGTTCTTGTCCTGTATCCAGGAAGAATGAGGTTAGGTGGACAACTGGCGGACGAGCAAGGTGGAGAGAAGTGCTATTGAGCAACCGAATAGCTTTCAGAAGACAGCAGACCCAAAGTGGGTAGCTGTTAGCCACAGACAGATTTTCTTCAAAAGTCTCTGAGTTTGTTTGAGTCTTGGGGTTTTTATGGGCTCAGAAGGGAAGCAGTGAATGCACATTGGTCCACAGGTGGCCATGGGTGGGCGGAAAAAAGCACCATATGACTAGCTGAAAGACATCAATGAAGTTCTTACTCCAGGCCCTGGACTCCACCTGGAACTGGCAGCCCAGCCTCCAGGCTTCAAGTCCATACTGAGGGACACCCACAGGCCTGAGCTCAGCTGCCCTCAGCCCCATGACCTCCCTACCATGCTCATCGGTCCCCAAAGTTTTAGCCTCAGTGGCAGTTTCTGGAGGGGGTTGCGGTGGCATAGGACAAGAATGCGCACACTGGGGATGTGGTGACAGGACCTGGGCTCAGCTATTGGACATGTCCACAACTTTGCTCCATCACAGAGTGGGCACTGGGAGTGGGGAGAGGTCAAGGAGCCAAAGCAGGCACTTTAAAACCTGCAGTGGCATGAGGCTTCCTGGGCCTCTAGAGTGCAGGGGTGCCTAGGTCCAGAGCCACAGCTGGGCAGCTGCAGCTGCAACTGGGAGTGTGGGCTCCTGCCCTACCAACTCAGTGGTTGGTGAGGATCCCACTGGGATCACCCGTTCCCAGCCCCTGTCAGCCCCTGCCGGCTCTGCAGAACATGTAGCCCCAGCCATGCCTCCCCTGCTGCAGCTGGTGACCTGTCAGTGACCACTCCAGATGGGCCACCATTGCCATCAATACTATGTCAATAAAATACACACATGGCACATACCATCTCAGTCAACTCAGAAAATGTATTTCAGAAAATCCAACTCTCTTTCATGATAAAAACCTTCAATAACTAAGAGTAGAAGAGAACATCCTCAACCTGATCATTGTCAATTATAAAAAATTCACAGCTAAAATCATACTAGTGGTCAAAGATGGGATATATTCTCTCTAAGATGACAATAAAAACAAGGATGTTCACTCACACCACATCTATTCAACATTGTACATGTGGGTTTAGACATAGGAATTAGTAAGGAATAAAGAAATACAAGACTTCTGTTTTGTAAAAGAAGTAAAACTATGTCTATATGAAGATGACATTACATTGTACATAGAAAATTCTAAGGAATCTGTTAAAAATAATTAGAACGAACAAATATCTGTAACAATGTTGCAAAATATAACATCACTATACAAAAGTCAACTGTATTTCTACACACCTGGAATGAATAATTCAAATGAAATCAGGAAAATTGTTTTATTTAAAATACCATCAAAAAAGCATAATAATTAGAAACACATTTCATAAAAAGTGAAAAATTATATTCCAAATATGACAAAACATTGTCAAAATAAATTTTAAAAGCCCAAAATAGGTTAAAAAAAATCCTGAGTTTATGATTCAAAAGACTTAATATTCTTAAAATAGCAAATGAATTTGTAGATTCAATAAAATCCTGATCAGAATCACAGCCAGTCATAGAAATTCACAAGTAATTTTAAAATTCATATGAAATAGCAAGGTACCCTAAATAGTCAACACAATTTTGAAAAAGAGAAACAAATGGGAAAAACTCTTTCTTTTTGATTTCCAAACTTACTACAAGGTAACAGTAATCAAGATGGTATTGTACTCATGTAAAGGTAGTCATAAAGATCAATGCAATAGAATTGAGAGTCCAGAAATAAACCAACATGTGTCTGTGTCTGGTTGATTTAGACAAGGGCGTAGAACCATTCTGTGCAGGAAGAACTTTTTTAACAAATTTTAGCAAATAGTTATTGGGTGACTGGATACCCACATGCTAAAGAGTGAAGTTGGACTCTTAACTAGCACTATATACAAAAAAATGACTCAAAATGCATCAAACACCAAAATATAATAAAAACTATAAAATGTTTAAAAGAAAACTTATGCTTTAATTTTTGTGACCTCAGATTTGGCCAAGACGGGCGATCACAAGACCATCCTGGCTCACACGGTGAAACCCCGTCTCTACTAAAAAATACAAAAAACTAGCAGGGCAAGGTGGTGGGCGCCTGTAGTCCCAGCTACGCCAGACGCTGAGGCAGGAGAATGGCGTGAACCCGGGAGGCGGAGCTTGCAGTGAACTGAGATGCGTTCACTGCACTCCAGCCTGGGCGACAGAGTGAGACTCCGTCTCAAAAAAAAAAAAAAAAAAAAAAAAAAAAAAATGGAAAGGATGTGACAAAATCAGATCCCTCAAACATCCTGGTAGAAATAGAAAATGGTATAGTTAATTTGTAAAACAATCTGAGAATTCCTCAAAAAGGATTAAATATAAGAATAGCATGATCCAGCAATACACACATATTCATAGTAGCATTATTTAAACTAAAAGAAAAAACTCAAATGTCCGTTAATGATGAATGAATAAATGAATACGTATATTAGTTCAATAGAATACTATTTGTTCATTGAAAGGAATGAAGTACTGATGCATAGTAGAATACATAAGAACCTTTGAAATATTATGCTAAGTAAAACACAGTCATGAGACCACATATCATAAGATTAATTTAATATGAAACGTGCTGAAAAGGCAAATCTATTGCAACTTAAACTAGATTAGGGGTTACTTCAGTGTGCAGGACTGGGGGCAAAAATAAGTGATAGCTAAATGACATGAGGATTCTTTTGGGGATGATGAATGTTTTCTAACAGTGGCTGTGGTAATGGTCGTACATGTCTTAATACACTGAACTATTGAAATTAAAGCACTTTAATTTGATCACTTGTTATATAGGTGAATAATATCTCAAAACTCTAAAAAGTCAAACTTTAAAAGAATAGCTATGGTCGGGTGCAGTGGCTCACGCCTATAATCCCAGCACTTTGGGTGGCCGAGGCGGACAGATCACGAGGTCAGGAGATTGAGACCATCCTGGCTAACATGGTGAAACTCCGTCTCTACTAAAAAATACAAAAATCAGCCCGGTGTGGCGGGCTCCTGTGGTTCCAGCTACTCCGGAGGCTGAGGCAGGAGAATGGCGTGAACCCGGGAGGCGGAGCTTGCAAGTGATCGCGCCACTGCACTCCAGCCTGGGCGACAGAGTGAGACTTTGTCTCAAAAAAAAAAAAAAAAAAAAAAAGAAAGAAATATGTAAATCATGAATTTTGATATATTATTACAAGCATTATTTGAAGATAGTGTTTCTTGGCTTTAATTCTTCTCACATTTTTCATACTATCTGTGTTAAAAATCTACTTTTTGTCAGACTTTTTTACTAAGAACTTAAGTAGACAATGAAAATGAAAGCAATACATGATACAGTCATTGCACAAAGTATGCCAAACTAATTTTTGTTAACTAATTTTAAAAGACGTAAAGAAATGAGAAAATATGGCCGGGCGCAGTGGCTCAAGCCTGTAATTCCAGCACTTTGGGAGGCCGAGACGGGCGGATCACGAGGTCAGGAGATCCAGACCATCCTGGCTAACACGGTGAAACCCCGTCTCTACTAAAAAATACAAAAAACTAGCCGGGCGAGGTGGTGGGCGCCTGTAGTCCCAGCTACTCGGGAGGCTGAGGCAGGAGAACGGCGTGAACCCGGGAGGCGGAGCTTGCAGTGAGCTGAGATCCGGCCACTGCACTCCAGCCTGGGCGACAGAGCGAGACTCCGTCTCAAAAAAAAAAAAAAAAAAAGGAAAGAAAGAAATGAGAAAATATTTACATGTAAATTAAAAGCATGGTTAATATTCCAAGGAGTAAAAACTTGTATTTCCTCAGATACTCACAGAGAGTTCTGCCTGAAGACAGGTATGTCTAATTCTCTGATAAATTCAGCTGATACTAACAATTTTAATTGTTACATGCAGGAGTACACGTTTCCATTTAATATTATCAGCCACATAATTATTAGTAATGCCAGAAAGTGATTTATTAATTTGGTGAATTGATATCTCTCTAACTTTGAACAAAAAGAAAAGTAGATAATTAACCATCTTACTCTTGATGGAATGTTAAACCAAAACCAGGAAAGATGTAAGAATAATGGATTGTTGATATGTAAACATTTGCAATTTGGGGTAAAGTTAAAGTTCTAGTTTAGCTAAAGCATTACTGATAACAAAACTTAGGTAGCTCATTAATCACACTTTATTCAAGATTTACAAAACTAAATCATATATTTGGACAAATTATTTTTCAGAAATGTTATTTTTATTCTATGCATATTAACTGTTTGGCCCTACTATTTCTATGTGTTGGCAATTCTTTATGCTACTCCTTAACTATGCCAAGATTGAGCATATTCCCTGAATTTAGGGAAGGTAATTGAGAACTCTAGGGCATATTTTTGTTTTAGCAACATTTATGTATCTTTCTATCTGTACATAAATATGTTTATTTTTCATTAGAGTTAGAGCATCTTCAATGTTTTAACATATTTTATATCAAGCAGATGCATAGTATTGTTGAGTGTTGTTGAAATAGAATAGATGTTTATTAAACACACATACACACACAAGTCTAGTTTCAAAACAAGCATTTCACTTGATAATGTCTAAATTTCCTAATGTTGAACACTTCTCTGTAACAATAATAATCATTGTAATATTTATAATAAATAATAATAGTAAACCATCCCAAAAATTATTGAAAAATAATCATGTTTCATATATTAAAGTTGTTAGAAGCTACTGTATAAACCTGACTTTAGGGATAAAAAAGCAATAGAAATTTTCAAAGGTAAATTGCTAATATGCCAGCACTGGTAGGCTTTCTGCATTATTGACACTTTTGGTTTGCATTTCTAGAGAGACTTGAGGACACACAGCAAAAGCACAATGGCCCACATATGCCTATGAGAATTTTGAAGTTTCTACTTTTCAGATTTTTTATCTTTTAGAAGTCTTTGTAGAACATATGTATCTTCTCACAAATTAAGGGACATAGATCATATCCACCTACGAGAGTAGGCAAACTGAGTTGAAACACCTGTTTAAAGATGGTCCTGTGTTCTAAGATCATGCCTCACAGATGCTAACCCATAGCCTATAGTCTCAAATATAATCCATTTTGGTAATTTTCACAAAATAGCCCACTAGATTTTTGAGTTCTCCTTCTGTGCCAAACTTCTAACATCACAAAAATGCTTTTGTCAAAATTCCAATGGATAGATGAAGCAGAGAAAAGAGGCCTGCTTCAGAACCAGAAACCATGTTACTAGCAAATTTTTTTAGAGCTGTATTTGTCTCTTCCTTCCAGCAGTATTTTCTTCTTTTCCTGAAGAAAAAATTAAGAGTAGGGAGGTATCCGATGACATTTACCAGTTAACTCCTCTTCCTTTAGAATGAGAACTTCAACGTTCACTATCAGGGTGTATTGTATTTTTTGTCACAAGAAATTCCTTTACAAAGACATAGGATCAACCTATACACCCATCAATGGTAAACTGGATAAAGAAAATATGGTACATATATACCTTGAAATATGAAACAGCCATAAAAAAAATGATATCATGTCCTTGGCAGCAACATGGATGAAGCTGGAGGCTATTATCCTAAGCAAACTAACATAGGAACAGAAAACCAAATACCACATGTTCTCACTTATAAATGGGGGCTAAACACTGAGTACATAAGAACACAAAGAAGGGAACAACAGACACTGGGGCCTACTTGAGGGTAGAGGGTGTGAAGACTGAAAAACTACCTGTGCAGTACTATGCTTATTATCTGGGTGAGAAATAATTTGTTTACTAAATCCCTGTGGCACATAATTTACCTATACTACAAACACGCATATGTACACCTGAACCTAAAAGTTAAAAAAAAAAATTTAAAAATCAGAGTAGAAAAGTGTATATTGTATATATTTTCCATTTGGAAGAAATATCTATTTACATATGCAAAAAAGAAACACTAGAAGGATATACCCTGAAATATTAGCATGTATCTCTGGGAATCAGGTTATGTTTCAGTTTATTTTCTTGTTTATATTATTTCAAATGCTTACTACCTGAAATAAGAAAAAATAACAACAAATTGTTTGTTCTGAGACAGTGTCTCACTCTATTGCCCAGGAGGGAATGCAGTGGTATCATGTGGGCTCATAGCAACCTCTGACTCTCAAGTTCAAGCAATTCTCATGCCTCAGCCTCCCAAGTAGCTGGGATTACAGGTATGCGCCACCACACTCAACTAATTTTTTGTATTTTTTAGTGGAGACAGGGTGTCACCATGTTGGCCAGGCTGGTCATGAACTCCTGACCTCAGGTGATCTACCCACCTCGGCCTCCCAGAGTAATGAGATTACAGGCGTCGAGCCACAATGCCTGAAGACTTACTACATTTTAAAAATTATTATTTATTTTTATTTTTATTTTTTTAGACTGAGTCTTGCTCCGTTGCAAGACTGGAGTGCAGTGGTGCCATCTCAGCTCACTACAACCTCCACCTTCGGGGTTCAAGTGATTCCCCCTCCTCAGCCTCCCAAGTAGCTAGGACTGCAGGCACACGCCGCCATGCCCGGCTAATTTTTTTGTATTTTAGCAGAGACGGGGTTTCACCATGTTTGCCATGGTGGTCTCAAACTCCTGACCTCATGATCCACCCGCGTCGGCCTCCCAAAGTGCTGGGATTACAGGTGTAAGCCACTGCACTCGGCCTGACTTACTTCTTTTAAAATAATGATTAACAAGTGATTTATTTTCCAGGGACAGTTATCAATTTAAATTGATTACTTAAATCACAAGTAATAAATAATTTGTTTCAGAGTGATCAATTATCTCTTTCTTACTCAAAGCTACAAAGTCACCCTTAGGACATTTTTGTGAAAAGTCAGGTACAGCAGTTGATCTTGTCCACATCTCTAGAAGTTCCTTCCCAATAAAAGAAAATTCTTAGAAAATAATAAAAAGGAAAAAGTCTAGGGAAGAGATGGAATCAATTCAAATGTTCTACTTCAGTTTTTCATTAGGTTCACTGACAGAGCTTCTGTGGGACATTTATGATTTATTTCAGTCTCTCTATAAGGATTAAGAGAGATTTGGTTCATGTCATATATTGCTCAGTGAATAAAGAAGGCGACCTATTGAGGCTCATAAATCAAAAGTCTAGGTTGAACAAACACTTTAATTGAATTGTCCTATATTATAATACTAGTGCAATTATATGTGCAGCAGCATTACACACAGCAAAACAGGCAAAAACATTCAGAAAGATGTTATTGAAGAGGCCACATGATGCAGGAAATGATACTTGGCAATATTTGACCTAAGAGGAGACTTTGAAAGTGTAGGTTACTGTTTCTTAAAAACTGGCTGTTTTCATTGGTAGTACATTTAGAGGATGATAAAAGTACCTTACATTTTTACTCAGTAAGTCATGAATGTAATTATTTAAACCATCAAAATTTATACACATGATCCCTTTTGTAGCAATCTTTTCTTCCGCTCTTTATCCCAAGCACCAGGGCTTTGTACTTCTTCCATTCCGAATATTTTTCAGGCAGTATGTCAAGCCTCTGATACACATCTTTTTTTTTTTTTTTTGACACAGAGTCTTGCTTTGCCTCCTGGGTTCAAGTGAGTCTCCTGCCTCAGCCTCCCAAGTAGCTGGGATTACAGGCCTATGCCACCACACCCGGCTAATTTTTGCATTTTTAGTAGAGGCGGGGCTTCCCCATGTTGGCCATGCTGGTCTTGGACTCCTGACCTCAGGTGATCCACCTGCCTTGGCCTTCCAAAGTGCTTGGATTACAGGTGTGAGTCTGCACCCAGCCCTCTGCTACACATTTTCAAATTTATTTTCTTCTATTAAACTCTGCCTGTAGCTTTGCCTCAGGAAACTGTGGCCCCACGGCTGTACAAGAAGGCAAGTCTAAACGCTGATCACTTTGTATTCTCTTTATTTCTCAAATATATCAAAGTTTTGTTTTAAGTTAATTGGAATCAGATATGAGCCCACAGAGTGAACCTGGAACTGTGAAAGAGATGGTGGAATGAGAAGTTTTAAGGAAACTTAGCAGGTAAGGATCATGTAAATCCCATTAGCCATCTAATCCAGCTACCTGTATAAGCCATATGAATGGACTACTCCCAACCTGTTCCTAAGTAAAAGCTTTGTCACTGTTAGCTCCCCTCAGATTCTTACATTGAAAATTGGAACTTAGTACCCCTTATTACTTACTAGTTTTGAGACAGTATGTCATCATTATAATTAAATTACTGCAAAAGAAAACAAAATATAGTCATGATAACAACTAAGTATGGAAGGTTAATACCTGCAGGTTAAGAAAAGGTTGAGATTTGTGACTTGTACTGCATTTTTTATCAACAAATGAATATTTATTATAATTACTTTAAGTCTTCTCTCTCTCTCTCCAAATATTAGCTATCATGAGAAGGAAGGTGATAATGAGTCTGATGATGATAATGATATAATAATTTCTATAACATTTTCAGATAAATTGGTACTTTATATGAAGGATTGTTTTAATCAAAGAATTTTAGTTCAAAACTTAAAACCCTATAATTGTTTATAAATGTGACATAGTATCAATAAATGAATATTATGAATTTCCTTAATGGAATTCAGAAATTAATAAATTTTCTTAATGAAATTTTTGGTAACAGCATTATATTTGTTTTTGTCACCTGCATCTTTTTCACAAATGACTAAGATAATGCCTATGAATCTTTGATTTTATCTCTTTAGTTCATATTGTTTTCCTATGCCTCATTTCAGAATTATGTAATCACACTGATTATTATATACAAATAATTTCTGAACATAGTTCAAGCCCCAGTGCCATCCATATAATTTTATCAAAGTGTGGACATATAGCATTTGATATTTTGAGTCACCTTGGATTGCCAAACCAAAGGTTGCCTAGATTTCTTCTGTGTTTCTTTCAGATGTTTTATATTTTTGTGTTTTACATTTAGGTCTATGATCTATTTTGAGATTATTTTGGGGAAAGGTGTAAGAACTTTATTTATATTTATATTTTGCATGTGAATGTCCAATTGTTTCAGTACTGATTGTTGAAAAGACTGCCTTTTCTCTATTAAATTGGATTTGCTCCTTTGGCCAAGATCAGTTAACTAAATTTTTACGCATCTGTTACCGGGCTCTCTATTCTGTTTCATTGATCTGTTTGCCTGTCTTTTGGCCAATACCACATGGTCTTGATTATTGTAACTACAGAGTGAGTCTTGACACCAGGTAGTGTTCATCCTCTAGCTTTCTTTCTTTCTTTCTTTTTTTTTTCACTATTGCGTTGGCTATATTCTAATCTGTAAATTCTAATAACAGTTATAGACCATGCCCAAATGTGATTTGTTTGAAAGTTTATGAGACTGGTTCAAGCATTCAAAAATCCTCACATCAATAGACTAATGGAGAAAAATCACATGATCATATAGATAGATTCAGAATAATCATTTGTTAAAATCCAATGCCCATTTATGACAAAAGTTCTTAGTAAACTAAGAATAGAGAGGAACTACCTCAACTTGATAAAGAGCATGTACAAAACCTATAGCATACACAATAAGAAATTTGACACTTTCTTAGTAAAATCAAGAATAAGGCAAGGATGTTGACTCTCACCACGCCTATTTAACATTATACTAGACATCCTAGCTGATGCAATAAGACAAAGAAAAGAAGTAAAAATGTGCATGATGGTTAATTTTAGATGTTAACTTGACCAGATAGCTGGTGAAGCATTATTTCTGGGTATGTCAGTGAGGGTATTAACAGAAAAGAGCAACATTTGAATCAATGGACTGAATAAGGACGAGCCATCATCATCCAATGTGGGCAGGCACTATTCAATCAGCTGAGGGCCCAGATAGAATAAAAAGTCAAGGAAAGGTGAATTACCTCTTTCTTTTCTCAAGCTAGGACATCCTACTTTTCTTGCCCTTGGACATCAGAACTTTGGGTTCTGCAACCTTTGTACTCCAGTGGTGCACCAGCAGCCTCCAAGTTTCTTAGGCCTTTGGCTTTAGACTGAGAGTTATGCCATCAGCTTCCCCTGTTCTGAGGCCTTCAGACTTGGACTGAACTACATAACCACCTTCCTTGGCTCTCCAACTTGCATGCAACTTATCATGGCACTTCTCAGAATCCATAATTTCGTGATTCAATTTTCCTAATAAATTCCCTCCGATACATCTCTATCTATCCTGTTGGTTCTATACTGAGTACAAATTGGGAAGAAAAAATAAATTGTTTATGTTTATAAATTATGATTGCTTATGTAGAGACTAAAAATATCTGAAACTAATATGTGATTTTAGCAAGACTACGGGATATAAGGTTAATACACAAAATTAATTTTCATATACACTAACAATAAAAAATTGGAATTGAAACTGAGAACACACTACCTCTTATATTGACACAAAAATGAAACACTTTTGTATAAATCTAATAAAATATGTGCAATATCTATATTAGGAAAACTATAAAACTCTAACATATATAAAAGATATATATATACACATATATATGCATACACAGAGAGAGATATTCCATGTGTATGAATACAAAGACTCAATATTGTCATGTCAGTTTTTCTCAATTTGAAATATAGATTCAATGCAATCTTAATAAAGATGTCATGGGGTTATGTTGTGCATATTGAAAATCTTATTCTAAAGTTTATATGGAGAGTCAATGGACTCATATACTTTCAAACAAATCACATTTGGTCATGGTGTATAACTGTTTGTAAACATTTTTGTATTCAATTAGCTAATATCTTGTTGAAGATTTTTGCATCTATGTTCATGAGAGATACTGGTTTGTAGTTTCTCTTTTCTGTCAGGTCTACTTTGGTATCAGGGTGATATTGGCCTCAAAGAATGAGTTATGAATGAGGTATATTTTGAAAAGGAAAAATATATTCTAATCTGTAAATTCTAATAATATGCTAAGCTAGATAGTCTTATAAAGTTACAATATAATGAAATGTCTTTAAACTTAGATAATAAACCAAATATTTTAATGTACTTAATCATTAATTTTTATGCTTTATAAAATTGGTTTCTATCATTCTTTTTAAAAGATACATTGAATTAAAATGATATCTCTGTAGAAAAGTTCCAAACAAAACCTAGAATGCTCAACTGTTGCTAACTTTTTTTTATTTAATCAAGTTACAGCAATATATTCCTTAATTTTCTATAATAAAATTCTTTGTAATCATTAACACCTTACTATATTTATCTGGTTTATTTCTTTTAAAAGATCACTAATTTTTTATAAACTTAAGCAAATGCTGTGTTTTTCATTTCTCTACCCTTCACAGAATACATCCATCTTATTACTAAAATCTCTTCTCCATTTTTTAACAAATACTCTGATTTTTAAAATATGTTTTAAATAGATCAGTCTGAAAATTGTAAAGCTTTTCAATATACTTTGAAAGCTAAAACTAACAGAATTGATAGCAAAGATATGACCTTGTTGCCATTTTATTATATGGCATAATATAGATGTCACGCTTTGAATTGAGCTTATTTCACTTCAAGGCTCAGATCACTTTCCTATTTTATGAGTGTGGGGAATGGTGGATAAGGATAGAAGTCACTTTGGAACTGGAAGCTAAATAGAAATTATTATGCCCTGTGAGGGCAATAATTTCACAAGTTTTAATGTTTTCAGTAGTAGAAGTTAACAGTTTACTAAAGTATATGACTAGAAAATTACACCCTTCAAATATCTGATTCAGTTACTTAAGTTTGTTTTTTAATACAGCATTTTCACTTAAGTGGATCTAATTTTCCCATGCAAACGTACTGAAAATAAAATAAAAGCCAATAAAAGGTATCTTGTGACAAAATATGGAAATGACTAAGTCCCTCAATTTATAAATTCTAACCCATTCTTTCCATTGCTGCCAACCAGTAGAATCTAGCAAAGATGATGAAACATAATTTCTGTGATTAGGATACAAAACATTGTGACTTCTGCCTTCCTATTAAACTGTCTGTATTGCCTTCTTGGGAGCTGCCATGTGCAAAATGTTCATGTAGTGAGGAATGAAGTGCAGGCTCCAGTCAACAGAATGTGAACTGAGGCCCCAGGCCACACAACCCAAGAGGAACTCACTGCTGTCAACATTCAGAAACTATGAAATCAATGTGCATTGTTTAAGCCAATAAGTTTTAGAATAATGCAGCAATAGATAAATAATATATTTCCTTTGGCCATCAAACTCAGCAAATTATATAATACCTATCTTAGATATCCTATTTATATGTTTTGCATTAACTTTTTGAGTAGACATTGAAAATGACAGGTTGCATTTCTGTTGGATACTAAGAATTGTTGGCATATTACTACACATTTCCATTCTAAAGGAGTGGCTTAGATGTATTTTTTCCTTATATAAAAATTCCTAAAATTATTTACTCATTATAAAGCATGCAGTGTAATTGTAAAAAGTCTAATTCAATTAGACTTTTAAAAAAATAGCTAATTGTCAGCTAATATAGATTTGTTTTCTTCTTATTAATCTATCTTTGTATAGAAATGTAGTTGTAGTTTGTATCTTACTTTTATTTTTAATTTTAAAAATAATTGGGTGGTCAAAATGGGATTTTTAAAATATTCTATTCTTCCATTAATATAGTGTTTAGAAAGTCTTGCCCTAAACCCAACATTATCCAAATAGTGTCATATATGTATTTTTGCAATTAAATAAAAGTAAGTCCACAAACATGTACACACACATATTTACTCATATATAGATATTAGCATTATATAATTGAATGATATATCAGTTATATTATAAAATATCATTAAGTTAGAAGAAGCAAAGTTATCTACAATACAGAAAAATTCTCTCCAAGGATTTTTATTGATTATTTTCCAGTGGTTGTTTTAATGATTGGCTTAGTACATGCCAGAAACAAAGGCCTTAGAGAAACATTGATTATTGAAATTTTAATAAGAAAAGAATAAACTCTCCTTCCAATTTTAAGTATGTGTCACAAAAATTACTAAGAAACTCAATCACGAGTGAGATTAAACATACTTGCCTCAGGAAATCAAACTTTGCATCTCCTTCCTCTCTGAGGACACCAGTTACAGGTAATTCTTCAACTTGTGATGAAATATCAAAATGATATAAAATTGTAAAGTTAACACACAAACTGGAATTGCAAATTGTAATTTGATTTTTAATGCACCTCAATTAAAATATCTTTGTTAAAATATCATATATGTACTATGAATCATTATAATTTATTAACTATTTCAAATGTTATATACATATGTATCTGTTGCCACTGGAAATTCATTCAGTAATCTTAAAAAGATGTGACAATGAGTTAGCCATATTTTTTAAAATATTGGTTCAAGATTTTACTTTCAAATGTGTACTACTAACAAAAATCAAACAAATCAAATATCGCTTTGGTGAAGTGACACTTTCCAAATACTGTGTAACACATTGTTGTGAACAAGAACAGAAATGAACAAAGAAAACAGATGACCTAGAGGAAATAATATCTAGGCTAAGAAGCTAGTTAGTATTTTTCAATATATTTGAGAGTATTAAAAACATAGTACACAGGTCTTCTTATTAATTTGAATCCTTTATCATTGTGGAATACTCTTATTTTTCTTTTTTGATCTTTGTCTGTTTAAAGTCTGTTTTGTCTAAAATTATAATTGCAACTTCTACTTTTTTCTATTTTCCATTTGCTGGGTAGATTTTTCTTAATTCCTTTATTTTGAGTCTATCTATGCCACATCTATGCATGTGAGATGGGTCTCTTGAAGACAGCATACCAATGGATCTTGGTGCTTTAGCTTGCCACTCTGTGTCTTTTAATTGGGGCTTTTAGCCAATTTACAGTCAAGATAAATATTGATATGTGTGGATTTTATCCTGTCATCACAATGTTAGTTAATTATTTGGCAGACTTGTTTATGCAGTTGCTTCACAGTGTCAATGGTCTGTGCGCTTCAGTGTGCTTTGTGGTGACTGGTAATAGTCTTTCCTTTCCATATTTAGTTCTTCTTTTAGAGATCTTGTAAGCCAGGTGTAGTGGCAGTGAATTCCCTCAATACTTGTTCCTTTGAAAAGGATCTTATTTGTCTTTTGCTTATGAAGCTTAGTTTGGCTGGATATGAAATTTTGGATTGAAAATTTCTTTTCTTTAGGAATGTTGAATATTGGTCCCCAATGTCTTCTGCCTTACAGAATTTCTACTGAGATCTCCTGTTAGTCTCAAACGTTTCCCTTTGTAGGTGACCAGACCCTTCTCTCTAGCTGCCTTTAACGTTTTTTCATTCATTTCCACCTTGGAGAATCTGATGATTATATGCCTTGGGAACAATCTTCTCATGAAGTATCTTACTGGGGTTCTCTGCATTTCCTGAATTTAAATGTTGGCCTTTCTAGCTAGGTTGGGGAAGTTCTCATGGATGATATCCTGAAATATATTTTCCAACTTGTTTCCATTCTCCTCATATTTTTCAGGGACACCAGGGAGTCATAGATTCGATGAATTTATATAATCCTATGTGTCTCGGAGCTTTTGTTAATTCATTATTTTTTCTCTATTCTTGTCTGACTATATTATTTCAGAAAGTCAGTATTCAAGCTCTCTGCTTCCTTTCTTCATTTGGTCTATTCTGCTATTAAAACTTATGATTACATTGTGAAATTCTTGTAGTTTGTCTTTCAGCTCCATCAGATTGGTTACATTATTTTCCATATGGGCTATTTGTCTGTCAGCTCCTGTATTGTTTTATTAGGATATTTAGCTTTTTTGGATTGGGTTTTAATGTACTCCTCTAGTTCAGTCTTTATTCTTAGCCATATTCTTAATTATATTTCTGTCATTTCAGCCATTTCAGCCTGTTTCAGAGCCCTTGCTGGAGAGGTGTTACCTGAAGGAAAGATGGTACTCCGGCTTTTTGAGTTGTCAGAGTTTTTGCACTGATTCCTTTTCATGTTTATGGGTTTATCTACCTTCAGTCTTTGAAGCTGCTGATGTTTGGATGCTTTCTTTTTTTCTTTTATCCCATTTGATTACCTTGAAGTCCTGATTATGGTATAAGGTGGATTCTGCTGAATGCCTTCATTTCTAGAAGATTTTAGGGGGTTGACATTCAGATCCCAACTCCTGGACTTCATGTTCTAACTCTGGGGAACTTATATTAGGACCTGAATTTGTTTTATGGCCCCTCAAAGTTAGGAATTCACTGCACTGGGTTGGGGCAGGGTGCTCCCAAACCGCAGATCACTTTATTTCAATGGGTGGTCTCAGACAAAGCATTTCATAATGCCATGACAGCAGGATTTGACCTTGTAGCAGCAGCTGTAGTAGAGTGTTAGTGTGTGCCAGGGTGTCTGCCTCCCTGTAGACTGTCACCACAGTGGTGGAGGCAATGCAGCTGGCGGGAGCAGGGAACCTCTGCTGGTGACTGTGGGCATAGTTGTGCTAGAGGTGGTGTTGACTTAACAGCAGGGCACTGGTGGATATGGGTCTGGGTCCCTTTTCTGTTCCTCGCAAGCAGGAGTGGTCATTCAGGGCAAGGGGAGGATTCACAGTTCTTTGTGCAGTGTTAGTGAAGGGCAGGGCACGGGCAGAAACAGGACTGGCTGGCTCTGTGTCCACCAAAGCTCTGTCTACAATGGTGGTTGGTGGCGTAGGGTGGCTTGTTGCCCCCAGCACTTCTCTAAGCAGCTCTCCCGGTCAACTTGAGTTTCTCTGGTGGCCAAGGGGTCCCCTCCTCCTGAGGTTCCAGAGGCCTGTGGCAGAAGAAAATTGCTCCTTGCCAATTCAACTCACCCATTTCCCTGGAGCCACTGGGGAGGAAAAAAGTCCTGGTGTATGGTAACTCCATGTACAGCTCCCAGCTTTCTCCCCCCTTTAGCTCAACTTCTGTGTCTTCCCTCCATCCATTCATGGTGCCTTCCCTCTGAAGATCTGTTAGCTGCATGCCAGTTGTCTTGGTCCTTTCACGGGAGCTATTTCACCTGGCTGTGTCTAGTTGGCCATATTGCCTTTCTCCCACACATGTTTTTCATTAGTAGCAGAGACAACTGGAAGACTGTTGGGATGCTGTCAAATATCTTTGTAAGATTATTTTGAAATTGAAGATAATCAGCAAAGTGTAAAGTAAGCATAAGTTTTAAAACTAGGAAAGCATACATGAGCAAAAAAGAAAGATCTCTTGAAACAAAAAGTATTTACTACTTGAAATTATCTGTTTTAAATAAAACGCACCAAAATAACACTTTTCAATCAGATAAAATGATTGTTAATCTACTTTTCATTTATCAAATTGGCTATTTGATAAGGGTTAGTGATGAAAAAAGGAAATGAGAGAGAAAATTGGACAAATCCCATATCTAATTTGAATAGCAATACTGATGATTGCAACATCAATAGATATTGAAACTACAACAGAAACAGGTTTGTAGAGGAAGTGAAAGAACAACGTGGTAAATTATATTTCAAATATAATGGCTTTGAGGAGCCTGAAGGATAAACACTTTATAATTACATCAGGCAGCTGACTATAAGATCTAGTGTCATGGGAGACATCAAAGTGAGAAACCGATTACAGAAGTCCTCAGCTTTCCTTTGAAAAAACCTAATGAGAATTGTTTGTATGGTTCAAATCTAGCTCATTCATTTGAAATACTACTATATTTAGATGTCAGAAATTTTAATTGCCAAACAAAATGGGTAATAGATCTACATATAAACCTAAAGCGATAAAACTACTAAAATAAACATACACAAAATGTTTGTAATCTTGGGCTTGGAAAATATTTTTTAGATATGGTGTGAGAAGCACAGTCCAATAAAGAACATTAAAAGCAAGGACTTTACTAAAATTATAACTTCTGTTATCTGGAAAAAATATATTTAAGTAAATAAAAAGACAAGCCACAAAATAAGGAAAATATTTCCAAGTAGAATATATAACGAGACATGTAATTAGCATATATTAAAATCTAATTAAACTCAAGAGTAGGTAAACAACTTGATAAAGAAATGGGCAAAGTAGTTGAAAATATAGTTTACCAAAGAAGATAATGCAAATGAGTATATGCTCAAAATCATTGGTCATTAGAGAAATAAGATACCTGTATAAATCTATCAGAATATCCAAAATTTAAAGAACCATATCAAGTGTTGGTGAAGATGTGGAGAAATTGAAACTCTCACATACTATTGTCTGGAACGTAAAATAGTAAACCATTTTAAAAAACTATTTTAATGTTTCTTTAAAAAGTTAAACATATACCTTCCTTTTGATTTAACGATTTCACTCTTAGGTGTTTACTCAAGAGAAAGAAAAATATATGTCCCTATAAAAACTGTATGTGAAAGATTATAGAAGCTTTATTTTTTAATGACCCAAATTTGTAAATAACCCAAAATGTCCACTAACAGTTGAATACATAAACAAACTAAATAGTACTTAAAACAATACAAATTAATAACAATTTGGATGAATCACAAAATAATCAGGTTTCATAAAAGAAGTCAACAAAAAGTATATATTGTATTATTTCACAAACATAAATTTTTAAACATGAAAGTTCATCTATAGTTTCAGGAAATAGGTAAGTGATTATCTGTGGAGAGAAATGAATGGGTTGGGAAGGGGATAGAGCCAGAGAGATTTCAAGGGGGATCTTGAGCATTGCTTTGGGCTTAATTATACCCCCCAAAATTGCTAAGTTGAAGTTCTCTCTCTCTCTCTCTCTCTCTTTTTTTTTTTTTTTTTTTTTTGTGATGGAGTCTCACTCTTGTTGCCCAGGCTGGAGTGCCATAGCACAATCTTGGCTCACTGTAACCTGCGCCTCCCTGGTCCAAGCCATTCTCCTGCCTCAGCCTCCTGAGTAGTAGGGATTACAGGAGCGCACCACCACGCCTGGCTAAGTTTTATTTAGTAGAGACGGAGTTTTAGCAAGTTGGCCAGGCTGATCTCGAACTCCTGATCCACCTGTCTCACATCCCAAAGTGCTGGGATTACAGGCATGAGCCACGTCACCCAGCCCCCATATGTTCAAGTTCTAACCCCCAGTGACTAAAAATGTGTTTGTGTGTAGGTAATCTTTAAAGAGGTGATCCGCCTGCCTCGGCCTCCCAAAGTGCTGCGATTACAGAGGAACTCAAGACCAGCCTGGCCAACATGACAAAATCCCATATCTACTAAAAATACAAAATTAGCCAGGAGTGGTGGTGCACACCTGTAATCCCAACTACTTGGGAGACTGAGGCAGGAGAATCGTTTGAACCCAGGAGGTGGAGGTTGCAGTGAGCCGAGATCACGCCACTTCAGCTGGGCAACAGAGCAAGGCCCCAATTCAAAAAAAAAAAAAAGGTGATGAAGTTAAAATTAGGTTATAAGGTCAGATCCTAATGAAATATGGCAGTATTCTTTTAAAAAGGTGAGATTAAGTGTGATGGCTAATGCTGAGTGTCAACTTGATTAAATAAAGAATGCAAAATATTGATCCTGGGTGTGTCTGTGAGGGTGTTGCCAAAGGAGATTAACATTTGAGTCAGTGGGCTGGGAAGGGCAGATCCACCCTCAATGTGGGTGGGCACCATCTAATCAGTTGCCAGCATGACCAGGATATAAAGCAGGAAGAAAAACATGGCAAGGCTAGACTGACTTATCCTGCCAGTCTACATTCTTCTCCCATGCTGGATGCTTCCTGCCCTTGAACATCAGACTCCATGTTCTTCAGCTTTGGGACTCGGACTGGCTGTCTTGCTCTTCAGCTCGTAGACAGCCTATTGTGGGATCTTGTGATCGTGTCGGTTAATACTCCTTAATCAACTCCCCTTTGGAATATATCTATCCTATTAGTTCTGTTTCTCTAGAGAACTCTGACTAATACATTAGGACACAGATTTACACACAAAGAAAGAAACATTGAAGAATCTGAGAGAAGGCTGCCATCTACAAGCCAAGGAGAGAGGCCTCAGAAGAAACTAACCCTGCTGAGACTTTGATCTTGAACTTCTATCCTCCAGAACCATGAGAAAATACATTTCTGATATTTAAACCACCCAGTCTTAGGAAGTTTATTACAACAGCCCTAGCAAACTAATAAAAGCCTGAGAGGTACTCTCAGCATCTTGATTGTGTTGATGGCTTCATGGGTGTGTATAACTTTTGAAACATCTCAAATTGTACGATTTAATTATGTGTCATTTAATTGTTTCCAATTATTCCTCCATAAAGCTGTGGAAAAATACCAACATTGTAAATGAAACCTTTTGAGCAAATACTCATTTCTCAATTTTCACTCAATATATTTAAATTATCTTTCAAATTTTTCTGTAAATACAATGATTATTTTAATGAGGTCATATGCACTCTGCACTAAAAGTGAAAATCTAACCATTCCACTTTGCAAATAACAGCTAAATGCTATTGTTTTTGTCTAAAATGTTACCAAATTATCAATTGTTAGGGTTTTCTCGGTACAGTGAGGAAAACATACATTCTGGAGTCATATAAGTGCAGTTTAAACACTTGGCCTTAAGCATCCTTGACAATGTCCTCAATGAATGACTTTTTCAGAATTTTAATTTCAAAAACTCATAGAAGTCAAAATAGCTATCAAAAACGGTTTAATTTTTTAAATTAGTTTTCTTTTTGTCTTTTTATTGCTTCTCTTTTTAGCATCCTTGTTTTTCCAAAAAATTCTTTATCAAGTGCCTAATGTTTATGAATACTGATCTAATTTAATTTCCTCAGAAGACTCTCATTTCATCTGCCTCTCTTCTGTTTTCTAAGCAAGGTACATGCACACCTTTGGAAAACATTATATAAAAGCATTGATTAATAAGGCCCTTAGACTTTAAAATGTCATTAAGAAAAGATAAGTGATGAGAGTGATCCATTTTTAGTTTGCAATGTATGGAAAGCATTTTGGTTTATTCAATAGTAATCAACAGCCTCTGCCCTGTTATTTACTGATTGCTATTACATCTTCCTAAGGGGCCTGAGTAGAGATTAAGTGCTTCATAGAAAAGTTACACAGCCTGAGCCTGAAGGCATTGCATAATGAAGGTAAAATTAGAGAGACAGTACTTTGACATCTGTAGGAATCATTTTGAAAATATAGCTTAACATTCTGGGATTTTTTTTCCTTCAAATTCAGATATGCTGCAAACCTCTGTAGAGACTGTAGAAGTAAAGCTGCCAGCCTGCTTAGTGTTCTCAGAATAAATCCAAATCTCCCTCCTGAGTTCCTGACAGACGTTTTCCATTTACCGGTAGACTGAAATAGGTAAAAACCACAACACTTCTTCCCATTAATATAAATGTTTTTAGATGACTCTTAGGTTCACATTCTGCTTTAGCAAAGAGGGAGAAGACAAGGAATACTCTCAGGATCAAATTCAAACTGAATACAAATAAATTATCTCTCTGTTTTTGGTTTGTTTTTTTTTTGTTTTTTTTTTGCCATGCAAACTTTTTAGAACAAATGGATATCATTTCAAAATCCAGTGTAAAACCAGGGCAGAAAATATACAACATGACTCTGATGACCCTGTAGCATCTGGTAGTTCCAGAACATGAAGATATGCTCAAAAAAAGAGGAAACATACAGATAAGCTTAAGGGAGGTATGTTAAAGGGGATGGATTTCAGTTGAGAACAATGTATCAATGCTACTTCACTCTTTGAGATAAATGAAACATAGTGATGTGAGATTTTAATAAGAGGGGAAACTGAGTAACTGAGTAAGAGTTATTCAGGAAGGAATTGTATTACTTTTCCCATTTTCCCATATAGCTAAACTATTCTAAAGTTGTAAACTTCATTACAAAAACGTGCTTAATCACAAGGATTTAAAAAATAATATAAATTTGGATCACGTTCTTCATGAAGTAAGCTGTTAATCCATATGTACACAGATATCCTCTGAAGAATTTTAAAAATTATGTTAGTATTTTTGCAGTGTTCATTTTAAGTTAAATTCATTATTATTATTTTGTCGGGGAGTATTTTAAGACTGAGTTTATGTTTATTATTTTTCATTTTAGTTTTCTGTGTACAAATAGGACTCTGACAATAGACATTATTGTATGAATAGCTCTGGGGAGTATTTAATTAACAAAATCCATCTAACATTGTTTAATATTTCACAAACTGATTTAACTATGGGATGATTTTATTCTGATAATTATTAACCCTGTGCAAATATTACTTTACATGAAACATGATTTGAGAAATGCTGACCGTTAGAAACTCATGGCCTCTAAACACTGATCATCAGGTGGAAATGCTCCAGAAAAGCTATTTAGATGGACAAAATCAATCACACTTTTTAAAATCTAGCCTATTCAAGTATGAAACAGGCATAATAGTGCCCACCACAAAGGAATGTGAAAATAAATATATGCAAATATATGAATACAAATTTATGTGTCTGTGTGCATTTGTGTACTTTGATCTTGCTTATCTTAAGACTAATGATACCTTTAAAATCTTATGTATTAAAAACTACACACATGCATAACCCTTTTGAGTTTGGAAGTGGAACAGGAATTCTAGAAGTTACATTATATAATTTTCATTGAGATGCAGTATCAACATTTTGTAAGTGGTATAGATTTTCCATCTATTTAATCATCCCAAAGTCAATTCATGCATTCAGAACATTTTGCTTCTATTGTGTACTCCTATGTTTATTAGTTAATTTTCCCAGGTTTCGGTGTTGCTTCTCAAACTGTTCGTAATATTAAAAGACTTCTACCCACTGTATGATGATTTTTACCTTCTGTTCTCCTGAACACTTCTTTGCTTGAAACATTGAATAAAACATATTTTCTGTGTTTCACTGTGGTAATAATTTCATTTTGATAATCTTATTATTAATTGCCACCTTGTATCAGCCACTGAGTAAAAACTGTTAGATAAAATGAAAACAAATAACAAAAAGTCAGAAATTGTAAATAAAATGTATTATTAGTCATTCTAAACTCACGGAAGTCCTGAGAGCATTTTGAACATAATGTGTTACAATCACTGATTGAAAAAAAATGTAATTTTTCTATTAGTTCTCATTGGCTAGAAAAGTCCATGAGAAAACAATACAAAAAATATAATAAGATATTTATCTGTCTATTCATTCATTCATCCATGTATGTACACATGTGCACATGTATATTTGTGTGCTTCATATTTGCTTATATTTAAATGGATATATGTATATGTGGATACACAAATAGATACTTAATGTTTTCCTTCTCTCTGTACAAATATTCCAGGAATTAGAGTATTAAAATTAATCGGCGTGACAGACTTATCTGAGATTGTGTTAGATGGAATCTATGGATGATGGTTTTTATGATAGTTTTTGTCATTTTAAAATTATTTAATAAATAGCACACACTCAAGCTCTCAACAGGCACAGATCTTGAATAGCAGATTTGCTAATATAGATAATCTTAGACAAATAAAATTTTCTGGAGAAGCCTAGAATAGTAGTGCTAGATGAGAATGAAAATAACCAAAGGTGAGACTCTCAAGCTCTGTTCAGTTTTATACAAAGAAAGATAACTTGACTTTTTTAAGTTGTGAAGGTGTAGTGCTATGTAAGTATATCACACTGAATTATATTCTAAGGTGTATAGAAATAATCAATATTGAATTTAGAAAAAAATAGAAAAAACTCTTTATAATGATGACAGAGTTACATAACTAACAAGAGAAGTGGTATACTATAAAATAGAGATTACAGTCAAATCTGGATGTTGCAGATTGTTTGATTTTACAATTAAATACTGCCTTTTCTGCTTACTGGCTACATGTCTTTCTTTAAGTAATTTACTCCATGAAAGAGCATAATAGGAGATATAACCACTTGATGTATGACTGTGAGTGTGAAAATAGGTATTAAGTAGTGTTTGGTTTAGCACAATGTCTTGTGCAAAATCCATTCTAAACATATACAATTTTAAAAAATAATTGTGAAAGAATGTTGAGTTACATTTCCATTTTAGTTAGTTTTCTATAAAATTATTAAAGAAAAAATATAAAATGGTTTACATGTCATTTTGCACATTCACTCACTGTGAATTAAAAAAGAAATTAGCTCTGCTGGTTAATTTTAAGTGTCAACTTGTGTGAGTCAGAGAGATTGGGGGCAGATATTTGGCTAAACATTATTTCTGGCTGTGTTTGTGATGGCGTTTGTGGATGACATTTTCATTTTCATTTAATTGGTGAACTCAGAAAAGCCAACTTCTTTTGCTAGCGTGGATTGGCATCATCCTGTTGAAAGCCTGAATAGAACAAAAGGCATTGGAAGAGAGAACTTGCCCCTTCTGTCTCAGTGCTTGAGCCAGGACATTGGTATTCTGTCCTCATACTGGGATTTACACCATCAACTCCTCTGGTTCTGAGGCCTTCAGACTCGGTCTAAATTACATCACTGGCAGTTTGCAGATAGCAGGTCATGGGACTTCTCTACCTCTATAATTGCATGAGTCAATTCTTCATAATCTCTCTCTCTCTCTATATATATACACACACACACACACACACAAATATATACATATATATACACATGTATATATCCATATATCCATATATATATATACACACATATATATATCTCTCCTTTTGCTGACTTTGTTTCTCTGACTTGTACACTACCCAAGGTGCATGCTAAAATGATATTCTAGGTACTTTCTTGAAGCTTTGATTCAACGACTGTAATATTTAGTCCAGGAATATGTATTTTAATTACCACAGGTAATTTTTATAATTTCTGTTTAAAGCAGTTCATAATCAAAATAAAATCTATGAATTTTAGTAGTCAGAAAATTCTGGACAACATTCTACTTTATAGATATTTGAATATGAACATGGCACTACATCTGTTTATATGTAACACACAAAATATTATACCTATTTCATAGAATTATTATACTAATTGAATGAGAATAAAAGTTAATATTGAAGATGCAATACAAAATATTTCCAATACTAGTTTTGTGTAACATAAAAACCTGTGTATATATGTATTTTTTTTTTTTTTTGTTTTGAGACGGAGCCTCGCTCTGTCGCCCAGGCTGGAGTACAGTGGCCGGATCTCAGCTCACTGCAAGCTCCGCCTCCCGGGTTTACGCCATTCTCCTGCCTCAGCCTCCCGAGTAGCTGGGACTACAGGCACCCGCCACCTCGCCCGGCTAGTTTTTTGTATTTTTTAGTAGAGACGGGGTTTCGCCGTGTTAGCCAGGATGGTCTCGATCTCCTGACCTCGTGATCCGCCCATCTCGGCCTCCCAAAGTGCTGGGATTACAGGCTTGAGCCACCGCGCCCGGCCGATGTATTTTTATATCTATTATCCATCCATGTACCTATCTATGTATATTACAATTTTCTAACCATAAATGTACCAATGTTAATATCACTGAATAAAGTTAAAAAGTCAGAATTCCATATCATTAGTTATGATTCATAGCTCCTGATAAAAATAAACATTTAAGAAAACTTCAAAAAATACTAATTAGCCTTAATTTCAGAACTCAGATATAAAAATGCTAACATTTTGACATTTTGGAATCATACTAGTTTATTTGCATGAGTAGGTGTGTGCTTATACACACTAAATTTTTCTTATTGCCATAGCATTAAGTAATTTTCACAGTGTCACTGAGCAAATGTTTCTTGCCTTCCCATTAGCTGTATCACTTCTATATAATATACATTAAGTACTTAAATATTCTAAGCCTATTTATGCATGCATATATGTAAATGAATATATATTTACACATTAATTATAATTGAATTCAAATCACCAATATATAAGCCATATCTGCTAAAACATAATAGATCAAATCCTTGATTTATCTGAAAGAAATGTTGGATATCATAAAAGTTAAGTGTACTAGCAAACATTAAATATATTGGCTCTATTAGCAATGATCAAAAAGAGAAGTCTTCATAAATTGAAATTATTCCTTTGGGAAAAAATATTTTAACTGTCATGTAACTGAAAGCATTATTGTTCACTTTCTTATTCTAAGATAGAAGTATTTGCAGAAAAAAAATTTCTTTAGTAAATTGCAGTGCCAAGTACAACTTAAAATTATATAAAATTAATGGTATTATGCTGGTATTCCTTTACTTCCTATACCTCTTTTCAAATTCTGAAGAAATTTTACCCTTAAGGGATTTAAAAATCAAATAAAAAGCCTTCATTCTTACACTATTATTCAAAATTGTATCTCAGATTCTTTGTCTCTTTAGTGATAAACTATTCATATTTCTGTTGAATCTACAATGAATAATAATTGTTGAGTATCTCAATACTTTTCATTTTGAAGTAGGGATCTACTGATTATTGACCAGCAGAGGAGAGATAGATCGTAGGTCATAGCCAACTACTCACAATTGCCCATTACTTATCTATTGGCTTGCCTTGAGTAAAATTTAGTCAGGCATTTCTTCTTCCCATATGTACCTAGATGTTGGTTTGCCCCTCAGCTTGAGTAAAAACTATGTTTCAGAACATCCACCCTTTCCAGCTCATCCTGAGAAACAATTTTAATACAATGGTGGAAGATTCTGTTAGGCATCCCTGATAATGCCATCTGTTCACCTGTACCAACTACAAAATTTCCTACAAAGTTCCTGAAAGCCCTGCTTATACAAGAAAAGTATTTATTTGGTATGATTTTGAAACTTTGTAGATCTTGTGGTCAGAGGATTCTCTGTATTGCCATAGTGAAATGGTTTGGCTGTATCCCCACCCAAATCTCATCTTGAATTCCTACATGTTGGGGGAGGGACCCAGTGGGAGGTAATGGAATCCTGGGGGCAAGTCTTTCCCCTGCTGTTCTCATGGTAGTGAATAAGTTTCACGAGATTTGATGGCTTTATAAGGTGCAATTTCCCCACACAAGCTCTCTTTTGCGTGCCACCATCCATAGAAGATGCGACTTGCTCCTACTTGCCTTCCACCATGATTTTGAGGCTTCCTCAACCATGTGAAACTGTAAGTCCGTTAAACTTATTTCTTTATTAAATTGCCAAGTCTTGGGTATGATTAAGATCAGCAGCATGAAAATGGACTAATAAAGTAAACTGGTACCAGTATAGTGAGGTGCTGCTGTAGATACCTGAAAATTTGGAAGTGACTTTAGAACTGGGTAACAGGCAAGAGTTGGAAAAGTTTGGAGGGCTCAGAAGAAGACAGGAAAATGTCAGAAAGTTTGGTACTTCCTAGAGACTTGTTGAATGGCTTTGCCCAAAATGCTGATAGCGATATGGATGATAAAGTCCAGGCTGAGATGATCTCACATGGAAATAAGGAGTTTGTTGAGAACTGGAGCAATGGTGACTCTTACAATGTTTTAGTAAAGAGACTGGCAGCATTTTGCCTCTGCCCTAGAGATATGTGGAACTTTGAGCTTGAGAGAGATGATTTAGGGTATCTGGTGGAAGAAATTTCTACCCAGCAAAGCATTTAAGAGGTGATTTAGATGCTGTTAAAGGCATTCCATTTTATAAGGGAAACACAGCATAAAAGTTCAAAAAATTTGCAGCCTGACAATGCAATAGAAAAGAAAATCCCATTTTCTGAGAAGAAATCCAAGCTGGCTGCAGAAATTAGCATAAGTATAAAAGGGCTGAATGTTAATCCCCAAGACGATGGAGAAAAAATCTCAAGGGCATATCAGAGGTCTTCATGGCAGCCCCTCCCATTGCAGGCCCAGATACCTAGGAGGAAAAAGTGGTTTTGTGGGCCAGGCCCAGGATGCCCCTGCTATGTGTAGCCTATGGACATGGTGCCTTGCATCCCAGCTACTCAAGTCTTGGCTAAAAGGGGCCAACACAGAGCTCAGGTTGTGGCTTTAAGGGTGAAAGCCTCAAGCCTTGGCAGCTTCCACAAGGTCTTGAGCCTACCAGTGCACAGAAGTTAATAATTGGGATTTGGGAACCTCTGCCTAGAGTTCAGAAGATATATGGAAATGCCTGGATGTCCAGGAAGAAGTTTGTTGCAGACGCAGAGCCCTCATAGAGAACGTCTGCTATGGTAGTGCAGGAGAGAAATGTGGAGTCAGAGCCCCCACACAGTTCCTAGTGGAGCTGTGAGAACAGGGCCACCGTCATCCAAATCCCAGATTGGTAGATGCACTGACAGCTTGCACTGTGCACCTTGAAAATCTACAGACGCTCAATGCCAGCCCCTGAAAGCAGCCAGGAGTGGTCTATATCTTGCAAAGTTACAAGGTTGGAGCTTCCCAAGGCTGTGGGAGCCCACTTCTTGCCTCAGCATGACCTGAATGTGAGACCTGGAGTCAAAGCACATCATTTTGGAGCTTTAAGATTTGACTGTCCCACTGATTTTGGACATGCATGGGGCCTGTAGTTCCTTTGTTCTGGCCAATTTCTCCCATTTGGAAGGGCTGTATTTACCCAGTGCCTGTACTTCCATTATATCTAAGAAATAACTAACTTACTTTTGATTTTACAGGCTCCTAAGCAGAAGGGACTTGCCTTGTCTCAAATGAGGGTATATATGGACTGTGAACTTTTGAGTTAATGCTGAAATGCGTTAAGAATTTGGGGGACTGTTGGGAAGGCATGGTTGGTTTTGAAATGTGAGTACATGAGATTTGGGAGGGGCCAGGGGTGGAATATTATTCTACTGTTTCCCCATCCAAATCTCATCTCGAATTTCCCTGTGTTATGGGAGGGACCCGGTGGTAGGTAACTGAACCATGGGTGCAGGTCTTTCCTATGCTGTTCTCATGATGGTGAATAAGTTTCATGAGATCTGATGGCTTTATAAGATGGAGTTTCCCTACACAAGCTTGCTCTTTGCCTGCTACCATCTATGTAAAACATGACTTGCTCCTCCTTGCCTTCTGCCATGATTGTGAGGCTTCCTCAGTCATGTGGAACTGTGAGACAATTAAACCTCTTTCTTTGTAAATTTCCCAGTCTTGGGTATGTCTTTATCCACAGCATGAAAAAGAACTAATACAAATAGTCTTTTTGAATAAAGTTTCTCCCTAATCCAGACTTTCTAATTTTTTTTGATAACTATGAACTCTAATTTAGGGGGAAAAAAAGGAAGCTAAAAATATTTACGTATATGAGAGGGATGAAAAGAAACTCTACAAAAGAAAAAAAAATATGTGTACACACAAAAAGATACATATATAATGTATGCATATATAATATATGAAAAAATAATATATATGTGTGCATATGTATGCATACACACAGAGATATATGCACAGAGAGAACAGGAGAACAAGGGAGAGAATAAAATCTCAAAGGACTAAATTTTAATTGAAGACTTTCGGGAAATGTCAATGTGAATGCTTCATAAGTAAAAATATTGCGTTCTCTATGCTTTACATGTATTAATTATATGCTCAAAAAAGCTCTATGCAATATGGATTATCATCTCATTTTTATAACATATTGAGTGAAATCAGGAATAGAGAGGTTAAGTAACTTGCCCAAAGTTATATTTTTGAAATAGGTTGGGATTTGAACCTTAGCCTCCTGGCTTAGGATCTTTCCTCCTAAAAATTACATTTTCTACAGTATTCTATTGGGGATTTGAAAATGTACGTTTTAATCACCAGAACTTGGCAAATGATTATTTCTAAAATAGTACACATAAAAATGGAAGCTAATTATCAATCGAGTGCTTCAGAAACACTGTAAACTTTGTCTCAAGGAAAGTAAGGGAATTTTGTAGTTGCATGCAGCTTTCATTTTAAAAGGGAAACACAATTATCTAGCATGATTATATCTACTTTTTTTGCCAATTCTTTTAGGAACAGAGTTACTTTCTTAACATGATTCTAGATTTCTATATTGTCTTATGATTATCTATTGCCACATGTACAATACATATGTAAGTTATTAATAAATATATCTTTAATTTGCTTGGGCACTAATTCTTTTGAAATAACAACAAAAACTGCTCTATTTAAAATTGGGACTCAAGAAAAATAACAATGCTGACAGGAGCAGATGTTTCCATCTCATTCTTAATCCCTTTATAAGTGAATTCAAATGCTCCTGACTCCCTGAAATTCCAAAAATAATTAGTAAAAAAAGTGCTTGGAAAAACATCCAACTTTGATAAAATCATAATCTTTTTCTTCAAATAAATCTGACTAAGGCTGGATCTGAACAACAACTGGCAATCAGTGACACATTCTGTATTTTCATAACTTAAAATGATGTCAACCCTTTTTGTAACCAAATTTTAAAAATAGTATTTGAAAATAGCAGGCATTTATCTGGTACTATTTGTTTTGTAGGTTTTAGTTTAGAAAGTCAAACTGAAATACTAAAAGTTGTCTCATGCGTCCACGTCAAGAGACCACCAAACAGGCTTTGTGTGAGCAGCAAGGCTGTTTATTTCACCTGGGTGCAGGTGGGCTGAGTCCGAAAAGACAGTCAGCAAGTATGGTGGGATTATCATTAGTTCTTAAAGGTTTTGGGATAGACCGTGGAGTTAGGAGCAATGTTTTGTGGGCAGTGGGTGGATCTCATGAAGTACATTCTCAAGGCTGGGGAGAATTACAAAGAACGTTCTTAAGGGTGGGGGAGATTGCAAAGAATCTTCTTAAGGGTAGGGGAAATTATAAAGTACATTGATCAATTAGAATGGGGCCGAAAGAAATCACAATGGTGGAATATCATCAGTTAAGGCTATTTTCACTTATTTTATAGATCTTCAGTTGCTTCAGGCCATCTGGATGTATATGTGCAGGTCACAGGGGATATGATGTCTTAGCTTGGGCTCAGAGGACTGACATTCCTGTCTTCTTATATTAATAAGAAAAATAAAACAAAATAATGAAGTGTTGGAACGGTGGAAAATTTTGGGGGTGGTATGGAGAGATAATGGGAGATGTTTCTCAGGGCTGCTTCGAGCGGGATTGGGGCAGTGTGGAAACCTACAGTGCGAGAGATTCAACTGAAGAAAGATTTTGGAGTAAGGGGAGATATTGTGGGGTTGTTAGAAGGAGCACTTGTTGTATAGAATGATTGGTGATGGCCTGGATGCAGTTTTGTATGAATTGGGAAACTAAATAAACTAATTGGGAAACACAAGGTCCACATAAGGAGAAAAACAGATATTAAAGGACTAAGAATTGGGAGTACCCAGGACATCCAATTACAGAGTGTCCAAGGGGGTTCAGCGTACTTATTTGCTTGGTTGGAGAGTTTTTGGGCTCTATCCTTGAGTGTTTTTTTTATGTTGTCATATACCGGGCCAGATTTGTTTAGGTAGAAACAACACTCTTCATTTGAAAATATACAGAGTCCCCCCTTTTTTTAGCAGTAAGTCAGGGCCTCAGCGATTTTGGAGGAAAGAGAAACTCAAAACCAGCAATTGTTGTTAAAGAAGGATTAGAAATGGCTAGGAGACAGTGAGTTTGATAATGTGGTGGAGATAGCTGGAGAGAGGTAGAAGGTGGCATAAGAACGGGAACCAGAATTAGAGTGAGTATAAAAGTAAAGAATAGGACTTCACCAGGGTGAAAGTATTGTAGGATACCTTGTCACTGAAGATCTATCCACTTCAAGAGAGACTTAAGGGTGGCAATTTGAGGTAAAACCAGGAGCCACTAAATACCAAGAGCCTGAGAAATGGCTGGGGTGATTTGACTAATGAAGGCCAATCCATTATCAGACTGTATAGAGATGGGAGGACGGTAAGGGGTATGAAGGTTTCACTAAATACCAAGAGACTGAGAAAGGGCTTGGATGATTTGACTAGTAAAGGCCAGTCTGTTATCAGACTGTATAGAGGTGGGAAGGCCAAATGGAAGAATTATGTATGACAGAAGGGAAGAAATGTCCACGGTGGTCTTCTCAGACCCTGTGGGAAAGGCCTCTACCCATCCAGTGAAAGTGTCTATCCAGACCAACAGGTATTTTAGTTTCCTGACTTGAGGCATGTGAGTAAAGTCAATTTGCCAGTCCTGGGCAGGGGCAAATCACCAAACTTGATGTGTAGGTAAGGGAGGGGGCCTGAACAGTCCCTGAGGAGTAGTAGAATAGCAAATGAAACACTGAGAAGTGATTTCCTTGAGGACAGATTTCCATGATGGAAAGGAAATGAGAGGTTCTAAGAGGCAGGCTAGCGGCTTATAACCTACATGGAAGAGGTTATGAAATGACGACAGAATAGAATGGGCTTGTGAGGCTGGAAGGAGATATTTTCCTTGGTCCAAGAACTTTTTGCCTTGTGTGAGAAGAGATTGATAGATGGAAGTTTCGGTGGGGGAGTAGGTGGGAGTGGCCAGATGAGAAGTAGAAAAACTGGCCGAGAGGGACAGAAGTTGGAACTCTAAGCTGCTTCTTTAGCTACCTTATCAGCATAAGTGTTTCCCTGAGCAATGAGATCTGATGCCTTTTGATGGCCCTTGCAGTGAATGATTCCAGCTTCCTTTGGAAGTAAAGTGGTCTTGAGAAGAGTTTTTATTAAAGAGGTGTTAATGATGGAGGACCCTTGCATAGTGAAGAAACCTTTCAGCCCTTATAACAGCATGGTGGCACAGGATATGGAAGGCTTATTTAAAGTCAGTATAAATATTGACGCATAATTCCTTTGCAAGAGTGAGGGCTGGAGTTAATGCAATGAGTTCGGCTTGCTGAGAGGTAGTGGAGGAGGGCAGAGCAGTAGCCTCAATGGTAGATGTGGAAGATACTATAGCATAGCCTGCCTTTGCTGTTGTGTGGCAGTTAGGACTGGTAGAACTGCCATCAACAAACCAGGTGTGATCAGGGTAAGAAACAGGAAAGAAGGAAATATGGAGAAATGGAGTGAATGCCAAGTGTATCAGAAAGATACCGTCATGGGGGTCAGGTGTGGTATCAGGAATTATGTGGGAGGCTGGATGGAAGTCCAGGCCAGGAACAATGGTAACTGTGGGAGACTCAACAAAGAGTGAGTACAGCTGAAGGAGCTGGGGGGCAGAAAATATACGCATCAAGTGTGAGGAGGGAAATAGATTTTGGAAGTTATGAGAACTCTAGAGAGTAAGTGGAGCATAGCTTGTGATTTTGAGGGCCTCTAAAAATATTAAAGCAGCGACAGCTGCCACACACAGAAATGAAGGCTAGGCTAAAACAGTAAGGTCAAATTGTTTGGATAAAAAGGCTACAGGGTGCAGTTCCGGCTCTTGTGTAAGAATTCTGACCGCACAGCCCTACACTTTGGCTGTGTGTAACGAAAAAGGGTTGGGATGAGTTAGGGAGAGCTAGTGTGGGGGCAGCTTCTAGGGCTGTTTTTAAGGAACAGAAAGGAGTGGCAAAAGGATTTAGGATCTGTGGGGTTAGCTAGGTTTGCTTTTGTGACTTTATATAATGGTTTAGTCAGGATGGTAAAACTAGGTATCCAAAGGTGGAAGTACCCAACCATGCCTTGGAAGGAAAGGAGTTGTTGTTTGGTAGAAGGGATTGGGGTTTGGGAGATTAGCCTGACACAATCAGCAGGGAGAGCACGTGTGTTTTCATGAGAATTACACCGAGATAGGTAACAGATGAGGAAGAAATTTGGGCTTGACTGAAGTAATGGGGGCTGTCTGTGAAGCCTTGAAGCAGTACAGCCCAGGTAATTTGCTGAGCCTGATGGGTGTCAGGGTCAGTCCAAGTGAAAGCAAAGAGAGGCTGGGATGAAGGGTGCAAAGGAATAGTAAAGAAAGCCTGTTTGAGATCCAGAACAGAATAATGGGTTGTGGAGGGAGGTATTGAAGATAGGAGAGTATATGGGTTTGGCCCAGGGGGTGGATAGGCAAGACAATTTGGTTGGTAAGGCGCAGATCCTGAACTAACCTGTAAGACTTGTCTGGTTTTTGGACAGGTAAAATGGGGGAATTGTAAGGAGAGTTTATAGGCTTTAAAAGGCTACACTGTAACAGGCGAGTGATAACAGGCTTTAATCCTTTTAAAGCGTGCTGTGGGTAGGATATTGGCATTGAGTGGGGTAAGGGTGATTAGGTTTTAATGGGATAATAATGGGCATGTGATTGGTTGCCAGGGAGGGAGTAGAGGTGTCCCACACCTGTGGATTAAGGTGGGGAGATACAAGGGGAGGATGCAAAGGAGGCTTTGACCTGGGTTTGAAAAGGACAGCAATGAGGTGTGGCTGTAGCCCAGGAACAGTCAGGGAAGCAGATAATTTAGTTAAAATGTCTCGACCTAATAAGGGAACTGGTCAAGTGGGGATAACTAAAAAGGAGTGTATAAAAGAATATTGTCCAAGTTGGCACCAGAGTTGGGGAGTTTTAAGAGGTTTAGAACCCTGGTCATCAATACCCACAACAGTTATGGAGGCAAGGGAACCGGCCCTTGAAAACAAGGTAATGTGGAGTGGGTAGCCTCCATATTGATTAAGAAGGGGATGGACTTACCCTCCACTGTGAGAGCTACCCAAAGCTCGGCGTCCGTGATGGTCTAGGGGGCTTCTGAGGCGATGTGGCAGCGTCCATCTTCAGTCACTGAGCCGAGAAGATCTGGGAAGGAGTCAGCCAGACAGCCTTGGGCCAGAGTTCCAGGGGCTCTGGGAGTGGCTGCCAGGTGAGTTGAACAGTCCGATTTCCAGTGGGGTCCCGCACAGATGGGACATGGCTTAGGGAGGAATCCTGGACTGCAGGCATTCCTTGTGGCCAGATTTCTGGCACTTGGAACAAGATCCTGGGGCAGGTGGTCCTGGAGGAATGCCTGGCTGCTGTGGTTCAGACATTTGGAGTTCTTATGTGCTAGAGATGTGTCCGTGGTTTGTCTCACAATGGAGGCAAGGAATTGCAACTCATAAGTACACTGCTACTTGGCTGCCTCTACTCTGTTATTATACACCTTGAAGGCGAGGTTAATTAAGTCCTGTTGTGGTGTTTGAGGGCCGGAATCTAATTTCTGGAGTTTTTTCTAATGTCGGGAGTGGATTGGGTAACAAAGTGCATATTGAGGATAAGACAGCCTTCTGGCCTCTCCAGGTCTGGGGCAGTAAAGCGTCTAAGCGTTGTTGCCAAATGGGCCATGAACTGGATGGGGTTTTTATATTTGATGAAAAAGAGCCTAAATGCTAACTGATTTGGGGGAAGTTGGATAAAGAAAAAAGGAGCGTTAACCTTGACTATGCCTTTAGCTCCAGCCACCACTTTAAGAGGAAATTGTTGGGCAAGAGGGGGAGGGCTGGTTGTGGAAGTAAATTGTAAGCCAGACCAGGTGTGAGGAAGGGAGGTGATAGAAAGATTATAGGGTAGGGGAGCAGAGGCTGAGGAAGAATTGGAACCTGGCTTGGCCTGGTGAGGAGCAGCCTGGGGAGAAGGGGAGAGGTCAGATAAGTCCGTAGAAAAGGAGGATTGAAAGGACTCAGAGCTTGGGGTGGAGACTGAAGGAACAGACAGGAGACAAAGAAGAAAGATTTTGTATGAGTCGCATTGGGAGCAGAGACTGGGAGGGACCAATGTTTTTGAAATATGATTCCTGAGACTTTCTCTCAAAGATGATCCTTTGCTTGATCCACGGTCCAAGAATTGCAATTTTAGAAAGCATAAAAAAGAGTCTAATATTTTAGTATTGTTTGAAAGCAACTGCCCTAATACACTTAATAAAGGTAGGCTTTTGTTCCTAGTCATTGTTCAGTAATTTAGTAGTTACTACTCTATTTCCCATACCCCTCAACCATTGCTAGGTATGTCCTGGGTTACTGATCTCTTTGTCACTGGCCACAAGATAAAACTTTATAATGAAATCTTATTCCTGCTGCATAGTTTTCAAGATAAAAGTTAATGAATGAAGAGTACTTCCCTTTGAGTTCCTTTTTTTTCCCCCACATAGCACAACCTTAATATATAAGACATTATTGCATCACTTGATAGCTAATGGGAATTGCACTATTTGCATGCAGCCTTTAATTGTTTGTCCCCATATGACAAGCATAAAAAAACCAAAAATATAAAATAATCAAAACGAACAACAACGTTTTGACTTTTTTTTGTTTGTTTGTTTTTGAGACAGGATCTTGCTCTGTCACCAAGGCTGAAGTGCAGTGGCATGATGCAAGCTTACTGCAGCCTCAAACCCTGGGCTCAAGTGATTCTCCTACCTCAGTCTCCTGAGTAGCTGGAACTATAGATGAGCACCACCATGCCCAGTTAAATTCTTACCTTTTAACCGGAGGTCATGACACAAACTTATTTGAATGTTAATCCTTGACTCCCTGAAATAAGTACCACCATCTCAGAGGAAAATAACTCTTTCAAGATCCAAAATACAATGTCACCTCTTTTACTCAAGTCCCTAACCGAATAATTAGACTTACTTTATGCAACAGACTGAATGTTTGTGTTCCATAAAACTTCAAAGGGTTAAATACTAACCCATAACGTGATGGTATTAGGAAGTGGGGCCTTTGGGAAGTAAACTTGTAAAGGAGGCCCAGAAACCTCTCTCAACCCTTCTAATATGTGGGAACCCAGTGAAAAAAAAAAGAAAAAGAAAAAAAATTGTTCCTCTATGAATGTAGAAGCTGCCCCTCACCAAATGCCAGATTTACCAGTGCTTTGGTTTTGGACTTGTCAGTCTCCAGAACTGTGAGAAATAAATTTATCTTTAGCTACCAACAGTATTCTATTACAGTAGCCTGAATGAATGAAGCCACTTTGATCACTATTTTTATGTCTTATTAATAATTCCAGGAGATGGGCAAACACAGAAGGTGGAATGGGGCAAAAGATGCTGAGTAAAGGACCTTGACCAAAGTTAAAGAGCGAGAAAAAAGTAGAGCTGGATTTTGACCCCAAGCAATTTAGTTCCCATATGTGACTCTCACAAAGAAATAGGTGCATTTCCTTTAAGTGAACCTTAAGTCCTACCAACATGGTGATAATATGTCATCTTAATCTCACTGGCAAGCATATGTTTTTATATTTTCATTTCTCTATATATGCACCAGAACTCATTATCTATAGTCCTAATTATGCATCATTTAATATAAAAAGTAGTTTTCTGTTATCTTTGAACACAAAATGGCTATTGTTGTATAAATTTTAATTTACTGATGGACATGTTTAAACTAATTTCAGAGACTTTAGATTAAAACAGGCAGCCTCTATATAATTGAATTTGTACTATAAATCTTCCCTTATCTTGACACATTTAAGATACTATTGGTTTTCTCTTAGCTGTCTTTTTTGGACTTCTTTGGAAAAAAATATTGCTTATCATATTATAGCTCCTGGTGATTTTTCTTGAGAACATGTAGTTTATAATAAGATAACACAAAACTCTTAGGAGGATTTATGAACTTTGTTTTCCATGATTGCTTAGCTATATACATTTATGAGGTACCAATAACCAGGAGCAGTTTTCAGAACTTAGGAAGTAAATAATTGTTTTAGAATTTAGGTTTAATAAAACAATTAATTTTTCCTTTTTAATTTTTAGTTGACATGTAATTATGGTACATGTTTATAAAATATAGAGTAATATTTTGATTTATGTATACAATGTGAAATAATAAATTATAATAATTAGCATTTCTATTACCTCAAATATATATTATTTCTTTGTGTGACAAATATTCAATATACTCTCTTCTAGTTTTTTGAAGATATAAAATAAATTATACATAACCACGTGTACCCCGAAGTGTTGCAGATCACTAGACCTCATTTCTCCTATCTAGCTATAATTTTTTATCGGTTAATCAGCCTCTCCATATCCTCCCTTGTCCTGATTATTCCCCTCCCCTAACTTTCCTCAGGCTCTTTTAGCTCATACATATGAGTGAGAACATGCAGCATTTATATTTCTGTGCCTAACCTATTTTATCTAAAATACCCTACAGGTTTACCTATGTTGTCATGAATGATGGTATTTCATTAATTTTTATGGCTGAATAGTATTCCATTGAGCATATATAACACATTTTTTTAAAATTATACTTTAAGTTCTAGGGTACATGTGCACAATGTACAGGTTTGTTACATATATATACGTGTGCCATGTTGGTGTGCTGCACCCATTAACTCGTCATTTACATTAGATATATCTTCTAAAGCTTATCCCTTCCCCCTCCCCCAACTCCACGACAAACCCCCATGTGTGATGTTCCCCACCCTGTGTCCAGGTGTTCTCATTGTTCAATTCCCACTTAAGAAGCTGGAAACCATCATTCTGAGCAAACTATCCCAAGGACAGCAAACCAAATACCACATTTTCTTAATTCATCTATTCATTGATAGACATTTAGGTTAAATCCATATCTTACCTATTGTTAATAGTGCTGTGATAAACATGGGGGTGCACATATCGTTTGATACACTGATTTCCTTTCCTTTGGATAAATACCTAGCAGTGGGATTGCTAGATTGTATAATAGTTCTATTTTTAGTTTTTTTAAAGAAATCTCCATATTGTTTTCCATAATTGTTATTCTAATTTACATTTCTATCAACAGTGAATAAGAATTTCCATTGTTCTTCATCCTTGCCAGCATTCATTAGCTTTTGTCTTTTTGACAATAGCCATTCTAAACAGGGTAAGATGACATCCCATTTGGATCTGGTTTGCATTCATGCCTTTCACCACTCTTATTCAATATAATACTAGAAATCCTAGCCAGGTAAATTAGGCAAGAGAAAGAAATAAAGGGCATCCAAATTGGAAAAGGTGTAGGCAAATCTTTCCTCTTTACAGATGACATGCTCTTATGTATAAAAAAACTTAGACTGTGCCAGAAATCTCTCAAAACTGATAAACAAATTCAGTAAAGTTGCAGGACATAAAATTAATTGATAAAATAATCAGTAGTACTTCTTTACATTAATTGCAAAGTAGCTGAATAAGAAATCATGCTCAATAAGAAAGCAATCTTATTTAAAATAGCCACATAAAATGTAAATAAAATACTTGGGAATAAATTTAACTAAGGAGGTGAAAGATCTCTGTAAAGGGAAACTATAAAACACAGATAAAAGAAGCTGAAGAGGACAAAAACAAATAGAAAGCCATTTCATGCACATAGATGGAAAGAATTAATACCGTCTTAAAGTTTAGGATAATTAGTTGAATCAATAAATTTGTTTCTCTCAAAGCTAGAGAAAAGATGGCCTTTTCAATTTGCCTTTAGAATTACAGTAAGTTGAGGACTCAGTTTCTCAAAATATATTCCATAGACAAATTACACTAGAATTATCTGTGATGTTGTAAAAGTTGCAGATTCCAGGCACCAAACCCAGATTTTCTGCATCTGAATCTCTGGAGTTTGGTCTAACTATTTGTATTTTAAGGAAGCACCTCAGATGTTTGGTCAGTATTAAAATTTAGGGACCACATATATACGGAACGTATAAACGAATGATTCTGGATTCAGAAGATTCATTCAGAAATAATTATTATATGTGCTTATTAAGTCAGAGAAAAACCATTATTTAATGCAATAATTTTAATAGTTACCATAGTAGCTTTTGCAATTCTGCAGATGTAAAGAATTTGTACTATGTGTTCAGGGCAAACACGAGAAATAATTTAAGAAAAATATAGATTTCCTGTGATTAGCAGGAGATAGGTACAGAGTTTTGAAAATTAGAGAAGTTACAGGCTATTGTTTCCACTGGCTCATCAATGTCTGAGAGTTCAGTTTGCAGAGCTGGTATAGCATCAGGCTGTCTTGTTTCCAGAACACACAGATTTCCTCAGAATCCAGGAAAAAGAGAAGAAAAATAATATCTTCAAGAAACAAACACTATTTATACAGTATTTCTAATCCTCACAGTAACCTGTAAGCCCATACTCATAACATATGCAAGAACTGAGATTGTAATCACGGTGAGTAGGATGTCAAATCCCTTATTCTTTCTACTACTTTAAGCTCTCTTCTGGAGTATGGGAAAAAAGTAGCTACAGATCACATGATTCTGTTCTGTTTTGCTTGTGTATCTTATACACGGATCTGCCATGACTCTCGCCAATGGAACTTTGCATTGGGTCAGAGCTATCTTTCCTCAAAGTGAGGTTTAGGGCTAAGTTTCTCTGATAATCACCTTCCTTTCATCAGCCAAAACCTTAATGTGCCGGCACAGTCCCACTATTGATCTCCTCACAACTCTTCCACTCTCTGACTTTACTATGTGAACATCAGGTAAGCAATCTTCCTTGTGATCTCAATTGATCTAGGTACACTCTCTAGCTCCTCTTCTTTCACCTATAAACCAATCTGCAAACTTGATGGCACTTTTCACTGAGGGCTTTCTTGTGATGGCTGTTTGTTTCCTATATCCCTATGATTCTCAGTGCAGGAGGGAGGCTTGATAAACTGTGTGATCCTCATTTACTCAAATAGACTTTTGGCATCTATTTTTTCCTAATAATAGTTGTCTTGAGATTTCTACAGTTTATCAATGAAGGCAAGTATGCTATCATTCTCTACCAACATATGGGGGAACTTCTTCTCATTTATTAAATAGCAGTAATAGATAATTAAAGAACAGAAATGAAAGAAAGAAAGAGGGAGAGAGAAAGAGAAAACTTTGCCACTTGATTTAAAGCATTGCTTTCTTTTGCATGTTTTATCCTGGTGATTTCAGTATACACGGGATAACCTGTAAAACTCAGGTCTTTTCAATATTCAAATTTTTCATGCATAAAGATTTTTCTCCAAGATTCAAATAAGAAAACATACCGAAAGTCATAACTTGGATTTTACCAGTTGTCTTGCTTCCATCTTCAAGACATGTTTGCTCTTGCAAACATTCCACTCTACATATAAACATTTAGCTTTCAATCTGCTTCCACTCAATTTTTCCACTTCAACTGTTCTACAACCTTGTTCAGACTACTCCACTTTCACTACATACATTCATTTGCTTCATGTCTCTCATCATTAATCTCAGATTTCTTGGTCTATCATTTCAGAAATATCTTTCCATTAATCCAAACTCTAACCAGTCTTTCGTTTTGTTTCACAACTTGAACAAGTTCCAATTCCTGAATGAATTCAACTTTCTGTTTTGTCCATTCTTAAAACAGAGTAACCTGGTGCTGCTAGAGAAAGTCAAACAACTACCAATGTGGACGTATGAGTGGATTCATTATAACTAGATTATTGCCCCTCCAAATAATCTATTAATTTTCTCTGAATACCCATGAATATTTCCAATTCCCTTTTTCACTGTTACACACCTACAAAATAGTAATAATCTGATTGAAATTTACTCATTTTTAATAAATTATAGTTATTTCTAATTCACTTTGTAAAAATGATAGCCCTATTTTTGTTCAAATACCTACCCCAGTGTTTTAGATTTCATTACTAACAATTATGTTTTAATTTCTCTTAAAATATAATATATTCAAACTCTCCCACTCTACTGGTTCTTTCGCACATTTTTTAAAATTAAAAGCAAGGAACCACAAAGAAACTAATTGAGATTTTGTGGTGTACTTTAGATTTCAAGAACATAGACCTTCCAAGGTTAATTACGGGCCGCCTCTTAGTCTATGTCTCCATATATTTGATAATCTAGAAATACATTGTTGAACCTAATTCATTCCACAAAATTTTCTGATTGAAGTTAGCTAGAGAATCTTATAATGTTATTAAAATATAGATTGAAGTCCAGCACGGAGAACTATTATTCAAATAGAAGGTAAGAAGGAAAATTCAACATAATATTAGCAACATTTTATATAATGCCTATGATATGTTAATATTAAACCAATTGTCTTGAATTGATTATCTCATTTCATCTTAATGAGAAATAATTCTTACCACATTCTAAAATTCAAGTTATTTAAATTAAAAAATGGAGGAGGAAACATGGAGAACACATGAGGACATGAGAACATCCAAAAATAATGAGAAGTCAAACCAGTGTAGGGGTAGTAGGAGTAGTATACTGGGTAAAAACTGATGAAACTTCAACTAAATTATTAGTGATTATTATTAGTCATTAAAGTCCTCTTGTATATTGTGTATACTACTTTCTCAAGGAAAATAAAATAAGAAATAATCTAAGATTTTCACTTTCTAAAGGCAAATAAATTGATTTTGAACTGACTTAATGGAACTGGAAGTTTGTGCCAATAGCATTACAGGTATCAATATACTTAATTATTATTTCTGTGACTTTAATAATAATTTTTCAAAAATGCCAAACTTTCACATAATAAATTGTATTTTTAAAACTTTCTTCTTATCGTGACCACAGTGCAAATCTATTCTGTACAACTAAAGACTACTTAATTTTTGTTGTTTTAAGAAAACAAAGTATCCTTATCCAAAAAAGTTTTTTAAAGAAGGACTAATGCAGAAAATTAAAAGAAAACATTTGCAAAATTGCATTTTCCTTTATCTTAATGATTAACACAGGCTCACACACATCATCGGAGTTTTAAGTACCTAAACTTTCTAAAACAAATTTAGTCTCTTTTAGTAATATGCATACTGAGTAAGAACAATGCACACTGAATTTTCTATGAATTAGAAATCAGTGCTGCATACACTGTGCTTAAAAAAATAAGCAGTCATAGCAACAGCTGGAAAAAAATTATGCTTATCCAGCCTTATGAAATGTAGTTGAAAATGAAAGAAATGAGGAAAACACTATTCATAATTTCTTTTAGACACAAAAGAATCATAAAAAGGCCTCCCAAAGGACCAATACACTCAATTCTCCCTGATGCTAAAGAATAGATTACAGAAAGAGTCTATAAGAATATAATAACATGACTTGTCAAAACTGGACTGTTTTTAGTTCTTATAATTTAGTAAAACAAAAAACAAAACAAAACAAAACAAAACAAAAAGTCCTTGTTCTGAAATGCAGAGCAAAATTAAAGTTATAATTATATAAAGGACTACACAGTGGCAGCTGCAAAATCCCTTATATTACTCCCAAACTTTAATTCCCAGAATTAATCCTGATCTTATTGACTGCCTTATTAGCTGCTGTAAATAGCAGAGCAAAGTATTTTTGTGGGAGGAAGTTGGAGGCATCTGAGTACAGGATGAAAAACAGCATTGTGATAATGCATTCTCTCCGTTGTGAATAGTATTCTCAATTCCTAAGTATACAAAAAAGCATGTCAAAAATGTTGATAATAATATCAAAAGGTTATTACTTTCATAATTAAAATTGAAATATTTAATATTTTTAAGTGTGCATTGGCTAGCGGCATCAGTTCTCATGATTTATTGCAGAACACAACAGAATATAATGTAATTAATGTTGCTCTGCTTCCTAGTAATTCTATTCTAATTTTTCTAATGTTAAATTAGTTTGTTTTGTTGTTGTTGCTGTTCATTTACACAATGTTAATTGCTCATAACCATTGATTGGTTACATCTTCATTCAACCTGTGTTCATCTAATATTCTAAATTATACCTCAGCAATGAATAATTTAAAAAATCAGGTATACCCAAGTCAATATGGGCATTATATCCCCTTTCAAAAATAGTCATTGGTGGGCCAGGCATGGTGGCTCACGCCTGTGATCCTAGCACTTTGGGAGGCCTAGGTGGGTGGATCACCTCTGGTCAGGAGTTTGAAGCCAGCCTGGCAAGATGTATACCAAGGGTTTGTTAGCCCTTGTTTTGATGTATCAAATTTGATTCCGCAGTCTCCAATAATTGCAATTCTTCAGATTCTGGCAATTTACTAAAATAAATACCAAGAATTGATCAAACAATATTTAGAAATAAAGGAATTTTCAAAGTATTGACAAATTGATGAAGACATATTTAACATAAATAACTATAAATAAAAGCATTTAGAAACCAGTGAAAGTATTTTTTCATCAAACAATATTTCACCTACCCAAGAATGACTTATTTCTCTATCATACTACTAAATTCATTCTTAGAAAAGTCATCCAGTAGCTCAGTATTGCCAAAAAATAAATACTCCTTTGACTTCATTGTATATTATCTATCAGCGACATTTAATGTAGAAGATACTTTCTTTGCTTGGATTTTCTGACATACTGACCTCTCCTTCTTATTTTGTTACACAGGCCTATTATTGATGATGAAAACCTGGTCTAACTCCCTATTCTCTATTTAGGTTTTTTTCTCAATATTATCAAATCCCATTTTTTCAATTCCCAGATTTATAACTATATCCTCTATCTTGCACTTTAATTTTTAACCAGTTTCATTCATAATCCCTCCACTTGCATTTCTAATTTAGTATTTGAAACCTAACACATTAAAATCATAATCTTGTCCTTTCTTCTAGAGCTAACTCATGCATAGCTCTCTTCCACGTCAGTAAGTAGTATCATCAGCCATTCAATGCTTCATCCAAAGTTCAAAATGTACCCATAATTTCCCACTTTTGCCTACATTCTACATCTAATTGATCAGTAAATGCATTTGGTTTCATCGTTAAAAGAATTATTAATCTTTTTCTCTTCAATTCTATTACCATAGCAATAGCGAGTTCACCATCTCTTCCAATAGCTTAGTTCTGATCTCCCTGCTCTCATTATTGCTGCCCTGATAGCCATTCTTCATCAAATCTTAGAATTGAAATTTTAACATAAATTAGAACCTATATTTGTCTTCATTTAAAATCCTCAAAGCCATCTCCCCGATAAAAATGTAACTTCAACTCTTTATAATGATTGCTAAACCTGACATGTTCTAAGTCTGCTCAGCCTGTATGATCTCAGATTCATCCCAGGATGTATTATGACACAGACCCTTTGGCTGCCTTATTATTCCTATGTTCAAAGCGTTTGCATTTTTCTTCTCCCTTACTTTACCAAAAGCTTAGTCTTTTTCTCAAATTATGGGAAAAGCCACTAAGATCCAGGATGGAACATAACTTTTGTATGCTGCAAGAAGAGATAAAGTATCCCACAAAAGTGGTGAAAAGTAACATTTTCCTGAGGGTTCCCAGGTCGATTTTTCAGCATATAATGTGGATATTGAATCTCTGCAGTAAGAAAAAAAAGTATTACCTTTTTTTACATTGGTGTATTTATTAAAGTTTTTAGGAGACTAAATTTAAACATTAAATAAAAATGAAATAGATTGACTCGTACAGATGGAAAGCATATCACGCTAGTAACCACTTGAGACATTAAGTAGAAAGAAAGAGAAAGTTAGGTATTGAAGTAACTTGCCTTTTCCCCATTTATACCCCTTCTCAAGGTAAAGCAAGAAAAAAGGAAAAAAAATGCATACAGATTGGAAATGAAGAGTAATACCAACTTTATTCACAGAGTATTTATATAAACTAAATAGAAACTTTTGTCAAATCTACAAAAATGCCAATAAATATAATGTTGTTTATCATGTTAATAGGGAATGAGATCAAGATAAAACTAAAATTTATTGCAAAGAACATTTAAAAATGGAAATAAAATATATAATTATAAATACTAGTAAAATTCTGTTCTGTTTAGCTTGGAGTGGTGCTCTGCACGTTTGTAGTCTCAGCTAGTTTGGAGGCTGACGTAGGAAGATTGCTTGAGCCCAGAAATTTGAGGTCAGCCTGGGCAATAGAACAAGAGCTTCTCTTTCACTCTCTCTCTCTCTCTCTCTCTCTCTCCGTGTGTGTGTGTGTGTGTGTATATATGTGTGTATATATATATGTGTGTGTGTGTATGTATATATAGGAAGAGTATATATATTTTTAAATATATAGAGAGTATATTTATTTAAGTGTATATATATACATATACACTCACACACACTTAAGGATAAGTCTGACTAAGAATAAGCATAATTAGTGTATACTCAAAAGGCAAACAAAAAAGAGAAAATATTGCTGAGTAAAATTAAGGCAGATCTAAAATAGAAGATTGCTGTATTGTGTTCCTACATCAAAAGACTCATCGTACTTGAAATGCCAATTCTCTCCAAAGCAATCTGTCAATTCAATGCTGTCCTCATCATGATCCTAGCAAGCAGGCTATTTTTTATTTATTATAAATTGAGAAACTATTTCTGAAATCATATGGAAGTGCTAAGAACATAGAATAAATGAAACAGCTCAAAGAATAACAAAGTTGGAGCATGTATATTGTTTGACTTCATGTTAATTATTAAGTTATATTCATCAAGACAGTATGGTATTAACATCATGGTAGACAAATATATAAATGGAAAAAATAAAACGTCCACAGATAGACTAGCAGATATAAGATCAACTGATTCTCACCAAATTGCAAATTCAATCTACTTAAAGAAAGGACAATCATTTCGAAACATGGTTCTAGCACAATTAGATATTTATTTGATCAAAATTAAACTTTAATTCATAACTTATATCTCATATAATTAACTCATTTATCATAGACTTAAGTGAAAAAATTTAGAGCTGTTTAACTTCTAGAGAAAAATATGTAAGAAAATAATTGTGACCTTGTATTAGGCAAACATTTCTTAGATATAATACAAACAACAAACCAAAAATAAAAATCAAAAAACCCTCAAAATATCCTGATTAAAAAGTTGAAAAATGGATTTCATCAAAATAAAAATTACCATTTGAAATATACTATTAAAAGCATCAAGAATTCAATCATCAATTTAAGAAACAGCAAAGTACGTGTCTGATTAAGGTTTGTATCATGAATATATAAATAACTCATAAGATTCAATAATAAGAAAACCATTAATTTAAACATAGGACAAATAATACAAAGAGTTACTAATTAAGGTATATGAATGTCAAATACACACATAAAATGCTATTAGCAATATTAGTAGTAAAAAGCTTTGAAATTAAGTCAACAGTGAGATACAAATGTTCGCATCTACTAGAATGGCTAAAATTAAATAGGCTGATCATAGTAAGTGTTGTATAGGATGTAGAGCAACTGCAACTCTCATACACTGCTAATGAGATGCAAATCGTTTGCACAAAATATAATAACTTTCCATGCAATGTGAACATATATCTATCGTTTGATTTAGTGATCCAGTACAATATTGTTACCCAAGTAAAATGAAGATGATTAACAACCTTAGTTTCTAAGAAAATACAAATTAACAATGAGATACCGCTATATGCCTACTAATAGTTGACTTTTCTAATGGGATTGATTAGAAACTGGAGAAACATAACGATTGATGAAAGTCTTTCTCCTCTGTGGATTGAGGTAAAATTTAAAGAAAATATTATTGATTTAGGAAAAAACTAAAGTACTATTTGGATGCAAAATCAGTAACACAATTTGGATTTCAATATATAAATTAATTTGGTAAATGAATGAATATGGATTTTTGAATTTTTTAAGGATTGCTCTATTAATGACAATCTTCAGTTCCAAGTAATATTTAGTTTTCTGAGTACTCAAAGGGATTTAAAGATCTCATTGGTAATATTATATATGATACATAGGGGTTTTCCCATGGGAAAAAAAATGTCATTTTAATTAGAATATTGAACACTATAATTGTAGTTCTGTATCCATGCTAAATCTTGTAGGTTAGGAAAAATATGCAAACTTGTTGGAACTGCAAAGCGAAGTTCAACAGTTCCCTGAACCCCCAGATCTTGCCCAGGTACAGAGTGTATGAATATAAATTTTAACCTTATGGGCCATTTGAAGCATTTTTTAAATGCCTACCCATTTGGAGTGAATTTCATGTTATGTTAAAATTATTCCAACCAATACCATTGAGATACTATTCTAGTTAAGTTGAAGATTTGAAATTGTCTTCATAACCAGTAATTTTCATTCAGTGATGAAATTAGGTAATCTTGGAGGAAAAGTTTCTATGAGAAATAGGTGCAGAGGTAAAAGGTTCGTGAAAGTGGAGTGTGAGCTACATAAACCTTTCATAATATATAGGACTGATTTTGGGTTAATTGGGACTGATTTATGTAAATACAGTCTTTCACAGATAGAAGAGTTATCAGTATTTGAGGACCTGAAATTTATGGAAATATAGCCTTCCACAGATAGAAGAGTTATCAGTATTTGAGGACCAGGTAATCCCATTTTACTTCTTGAAAGAGGTGACTTAGGAGCTGCAAAGAGATAAGATAGGACTGAATAATCAGTGTGGTAAAAGATGACAAATCTCAGAAAATGAATTCCCTCATTCCTTAATTAATTAAACAGTCATTCATTAATTTGACATATATATTGAATAACTTATTTGTGACTAGTGCCATTTTACATAATGGAAATACCACAGGTAATCATTTCTAAAAATCTTTTGCTTTCACAGACTTAAATCAAATAAATATTCTATTCCAAAACCAACATACAGGTTGCTTGCCATTATGCAGATTCTTTTAGTGAACAAAGTATGCACTGCTCACTCTAATTTCAAAACACTTTTGTTTCAGAATTCTATAAGAAAGCAATACTGCAAAAAAAAAAAAATGGCCATTATCTTCTAAAATAAATAACATCTGAGATATAAGGTTATGTTTTATATCCAGATGTAGATGATATTAACAAGGGATGCCATTCCAAGAGTTAGTCTAAAATGCTGTTTATCATGATTTGGAAAATTTTCAAATTATTGCAGAAACAGAATTGTATCACATAAGTGCAAGCTGACAAAATCATGTAATTTCATAAAATCTGCACTCTCAATATTATGCCATACAATCCGTACAATCAGTATTATGCGTAGGTGATTGAAAGCTGTGAAGTTCTGTTGAGGAGTGGTCAGTAATCACTGATGGGATACCACACTTTTCTTCATGGTGGGGCTTTTCATTCCCTGCACGATGCCTTCGGACAGTCCTTTTGCCTGAATGTGTCACTGTGAATAAACTATTAAAATCATGGACCGAATTAGTGTATTGCATGTGTATAGGGTTTATCCTCTGGTAAAAGAGCAGAACTGATAAGTGTGTGAAGGATTAGCAAAAGTTATGTGTAAGCCACAAGAATAATTTCCCTAAAGAATGACAGTGTCAATGAAAAGCAACCAAAACTAAATTTATAGGAGACAGAGAACAAAAAGTTGATTTGAGAGAAAATAGAACAAGAGGACATAGCAAAGAGGCAGGGTAAAGTTCAGCATGGCATATTTGATAAATCAAGAGGACATATTTGAGAAGAGAGGGTTATGATACCTGCTAATAGACAGTGGCTATTAGTGGATAGAAACATCGGTCACTGTTCTTAAACACAGCTCGCATTAGAGATAAGGCAGCAAAGATCAGCACCATCCAACTCCTAAACTATATGTACTTTTTTACCTCCCAAGATGTTTTATTGGCTTCAATATTTAATCACATATAAAGGGCTCCAGGAAAACTAGCTTTAAAGAGAAAACTTTTAGGAATTATTTTGTTTAGTTCCTGGAAAAAAAAAAAAAAAAAGTGGTTTCTTTTAAAACTTGTATTGAAAATTTGGGACCTGGGGCAGTTTTGTTTCTAAACATAAAATCAAATTATAACATTTATCTAGATTATAAAGTCTCTAGTTAGCTTTCATGAAAACCTTAATGATTTAAGGGAGAAGTCAAGACAGTTAGCAAACACATTCAGAGATAAGAAAAGTAATATTCCGAAAATAATTCGATTAAAACCAATTCTAGGTTAAGACTACGTTTTGTCTCATACCAAAACTGTCTATCTCTATTGGATTACTCATTTTTCTAGAAGGGCAATAAATATTAATTTAAACCTATAGACGCAAAGGTGCTGAAGGGTGAGATTTTCACTGAGATCATGGAACTTTAAACCACAGATATTGGATAATTTGTCTGAATGAAATGGGCATTATTGTTCCCTAAGATATGCTGTCGTGCTACTGAAATTATTTTCCACAATTTTGTACTCAACATAAGATTATTGATTTGTTAGCCATCCTTAGTTAATAGTGTAATGTAGTTGATTATTGCAAAAATGTTTGCTATAGGTACCTCATAAAATTACAGTAATAAGTATCAAAATAATTTATAAAGTATTATTAAATTATAAATTATTTTTAGTTTAAAAGTTTTATATTTTTGCATTATCAGTTAAATTCACTGATTACTTAAAATAAAATTAAGGTAAGCTTGATTTTCTTCAATGAATATGAAATTATATTATAATTACATTAAATAAGAAATATCTCACATTTATCCTAAGCAAAGTTTCTTATAATTGATAGACAGTATTTGTGCACTGATGAAGTATGTCATGTTTTTCAAGGATAAATACTGTTTAACATTACTGTTATTTAACTTTCTTAAAGAGATTAGATGGACCTACTGACTTAGTGAGTTTTTGCATTAATTAACTACCTCATTTATTCAATAAACTTGAGAATGCAGAAGTGTTGCATTAAGAGCCAAAGTCATGAACAAAGATTTGTTCATAAGAATCCCATATTTTTTAATTAGAGAGAAGCAAGCAATAAAGAAGAATACGCGTAAGAAACTTATGATGTGTGATTTCAACATGTCAAAATAAACAGGGATGTTAACTGTGTGTTTATATCACCTATATTATATTGAGGTATGTTTCTTCTATACTCAATTTGTCAAGAGTTTATATCACAAAGGGATGTTAGGTTTTATCAGATATTTTTCCACCCTCTATTGAGGTAATCATGGATTTTTTCTTTGATTCTGTTAATGTCATGTGTCATGTTTACTGTCTTTGGTAAATTGAACCATTCTTCCCTCTCTAGGTAAAAAATCCAGCTTTATCATGACGAATTTTTTTTGATTGAATTTGGTTTGCTAGTATTTTGTTGAGAATTTTTGCATCTATATTTGTCAGGGATATTGGCCTATTTTTTTGTGTGAGTATGTGTTTTTGTCTGGTTTTGGTATCAGAGTAATACTGGCCTCCTAGATTAAATTTGGACATTTTCTCTCATCTTTAATTTGTTGGAATAGTTTAAGTAAATATAATTGGTATTAGTTCTCCAAATATTTGGTATAATTAGGAAGTGAAGCCCTCAGATCTTGGGATTTTCTTTTACGGGAGATATTTTATTGACTTCTTATAGGCCTGATTAGGTTTTCTATTTGATGATAATTTAATCTTGGTAAATTTTATGTGTCCAGGAATGTATTCATTTCTTCTAGGTTTTACAATTTGTTGGCATATACTTGTTTATAATATTCTCTTATAATTCTTGTATTTCTGTGGTATTAGTTGTAATGTCTCCTTTTTCTTATTTTATTTGAGAGTCTTCACTTTTGTTTAGTTAATCTAGCTAAGTTTGTTGATTTTTTTATCTTTTCAAAAAATAAACTCTTTGTTTGATGACCTTTCTAATTGTTTCTTATAGCCTCCATATATTTCTACTTGGATATTTATTATTTCTTTCCTTCTACTAATTTTGGGGTTAGATTGTTCTTGTTTTTCTGGTTCCTTGATAACAGGTTGCTTATTTGAGACTTCTCTACTCTTCTCCTGACACGCATTTGTTACTATAAACTTCTCTCAGAACTGCATTTTTTGTATTCTTTAGGTTTTGCTATGTTGTGTTTAAATTGTCATTTGTATGAAATAATTTTTAAATTTTCTTTTGAATTCTTTCATTGACCCATTGCTTGCTCCTAAGAATATTGTTTAATTTCCATGTATTTGTATAGTTTCCAAATGATTTCTACTTGTATTCAAGAGTAGTTAGAAAAATACTTGATATAATTTTACTTTTTAAAAAATATGTTATGACTTGTTTTGTGGCCTAACATATCGTCTATGCTGAGGAATTTTCCATTTGCTGTTGAGAAGAATGTGTAATTGGCAGGTGTTGGATAGAATGTTCTATAGATGTCTGTTAGGTCTATTTGGCCTAGAGTGCAGCTCAAGTTTCTTTTTTTGTTTGTTTATTTGTTAATTTTCAGACTGACTGACTTGTCCATTGCTGAAAGTAGGGTTTTAAAGTCTCCTACTATTATTGTATTGAAGTCAACTTTATTTCTATCTATTAATATGTGCTTTATACATTTAAGTGCTCCAGTCTTAGGTGCATATATATTTACAATTGTTATATTTACCCAATATATTTAATCTTTTATCACTATCTAATAGCTGTCTCTGTCTTTTATTGCCATTTTTATGTAAAGTATATTTTTATCTAAGTATAGCTATGCCTGCTCTTTTTTGGTTTTCATTTGTAGAAAGTATCTTTTTCATCTCTTCAGTTGCAGTATGTGTGTCTTTATAGGTGAAGTAAGTTTCTTGAAGGCAGCACATAGTTGGGTACTTTAAAAAATGTATGGAGCAACTTGATGTATTTTTAATTAGAAACTTAGTCTGTTTGCATTAAGCTATTACTGAAAGGTAAGAACTTATGACTATCATTTTTAACTTGTTTTCTGGTTGTTTTGTAAATTCTTTCTTCCTTTCTTCCTTTATGGTTAAGCGATTTTCTCTGGTAGAGTATTTTGATTGCTTGCTTTTTATTTTTAGTGTATCTATTATGGATTTTGTGGTTACCATAGGGCTTACACAATCATCTTACAGCTCTAACAAGTTGTTTTAAGCAGATGACAACTTAACTTTAATCACAAATAAAATCAACAAAAGTCTAAGAAACTCTATACTTGAACTACATTTTCCCCACATTTTGACTTTTTGATGTCTCAATTTACATCTTTTTATATTGCCAATCTCTTGACAAATTGTTGTAGTTACTATTATTTTTAATAGTTTTGTCTTTCAGTCTTCATACTAATTTGAGTCATCCACACACCACAATTACAGTATTTCAGCATTCTGAACATCTATATAATTACTTTTACCAGTGAGTTTTATCCCTTCAGATGTTTTCTTGTTAGGTTTTGCACTCTTTTCTTTCAGATTGAATAAATCTCTCCAGCGTTTCTTTAGTACAGGTTTAGTCATGATGAATTTTCTCAACTCTTGTTTGTCTGAGAAAATCTTTATCTCCAATTTACGCCTGAAGAGCAGTTTTGATGCATATAGTATTTTTGATTGGCAGTTTTTTTTTCCTTTAAGCATGTTAAAAATGTCATGTCACTCCCACGTGGCCTGTGTAGTTTCCACGAAGAAATCTACTACCAGGTGTATTGTAACTCCTTTATAAGGTATTTGCTTCTTTTTTTTTTTTTTTCCATGCTGCTTTTAGGATCCCTTCTTTGTTCTTGACCTTTGAATTCCATCATTATATGCCTGAGGGTAGTTTCATTTGAGTTGAATCTGCTTAGCGACCTTTGACCTTTCTGTACTTGTATATTTGTAACTTTTGATATTGTTGGCTGTGTCCCCATCTAAATGCCATCTTGAATTGTGTCTCCCATAATCCCCACGTATTGTTGAAGGAACCTGGTGGCAGGTAGTTGAATCATGGAGTTTTTGTCCATGCTGTTCTTGTGATAGTGAGTAAGTCTCACAAGATCTGATGGTTTTATAAAGGGCAATTCTCCTGCACACTTTCTCTTGCCTGCTGCCATGTTAAGACATGTCTTTGCTCCTCCTTTGTTTTCTGCCATGATTGTGAGGCCTCCCCAGCCATGTGGAACTGTGAGTACATTAAACCTCTTTTTCTTTATAAACTACTCATTGTCAGTTATGTTTTTATTAGCAGCATGAGAACAGACTAATATACTTTTCTTTAAGTTTGGAAAGTTTTCTATTATTATTCCTTCACATAAGCTTTCTCCCTCTTTCTAGTTCTCTACACCTTCTTGAATGCCAATAACACACTTGTTCTTTGATAAATTTCATAGATCCTGTCAGCTGTTTTTTCTCTTCTTTTTTCTTTTTTTTTCTATTCTGATTGTGTATTTTCAAATAGCCTGTCTCTGAGCTCATTGATCCTTTCTTCTGTTTGATCAGTCTGCTGTTGTGACCCTCTAATGCATTCTTCAGTCTTTTAACTTCATTTTTAGCTCCAGAATTTTTGTTTTAATTTAAAAATATTTCAATCTATTTGTTAAATTTCCATGATAAATTTCTGAATTGTTCTCTGCGGTTTTTATTTTTATTTTACAAGCTTTGTATATCTTCCTTAAACAGCTATTTTGAGTTCTCTGTCTGAGAGATCACAGATCTATATCCCTCCAGGGTCAATCACTGGTATGTTATTTAGTGTATTTGGTGAGGTTGTATTTTCTTGATTATTCTTGATGGTTGTGGATGCCTGTTGATGTCTGGACTTTAAGGAACTGAGTATTTATTCCAGTCTTCACTGTATGGCCTGCTTGTACCCTTACTTCTTCAGAGGACTTTCCAAGAATCAATGGATTCTGACTGTTAGAGTTTCTAACCCTGTGATTACTACAGCCATATAGCAACAGAGGGCCCTGTTGCTTAGTTTGCTTAGTTTTAGGAAACTAAGCCCAAGTTTGCCAAAACTGTCTCACAGTCTCTGTGGTTCCTGACCCAGATGTACCTGGAAAAGACCATGCCTAGGGGTGTTCCCTGTGTTCCAAGGCAGAGTCCCTTACTCAATTTTCTCTTATTCTCCTAGGCAGAAAAACACTTTCTCATCTCTGTGCTGCCTGGGGTTGGAAGTTGTGATGCAGGCATACTTGTGGCTGCCACAGTTGATGCTGTGCTGAGTTATATCTAAAGCTCATAGCTTCCCAGATCACCAGAGTGCAAGAGCTCACCCAAAGCCTATGGCCACCATGGCCTTCCAGCTGCTAGAATGTTTTGGGGTCCTGAGACTATTTTAGTCAGATGGTAGTGAAGCAGGCTGGGACACAGGTTCAAATTGCTGGGGTGGTGGATTCCCTGCTGGTGCCAGGGAAGGTCTAGAACTTTCATCCACAGACACAAACTTGGAATCAGGGGCCACAGGGATTTGTATGGTGTTGTGTTTTTCTGTGGTGGGACTGTTGCTGGGTTTCAAAGGCAAGTTGATGCACATTTTCTTCTCCTTCCCTTAAGCAGATAGCGTCTCTCTCCACACTTCACAGCTTGGGGATGGGGGAGAGATGGTAAAGGCAATGAGATACTGTTCTTCCTACCCTCTCCAATGCATCCTTTCTTATTATTTTGCTAAAACTAGGTATTGTGATCTCTTAACTGGTTTTCTTATGTCACGTGAAGGTATCTTCTCATGTGAATAGTTGTTCAAATTGATGTTTCTACAGGGGCACGATCACTAGAGAGTCCTGTTCTGCCCTCCTCCAGTGAGCAGAGTCTCTAGTAAATTATGTCAGCATATTTCAATCCATATCTGCACTATAATAGGTGTATGTTCAATCCATATCTGCACCTATAATAAGTGTACATTTACTATTCACTTAAGTCATTCATTACTTACAGAAATAATGCAGACATCAGCATCCTGATTATTACTTTGCACTTTAAAGTGCTACAATATGCCAGCGACAATCTCTAAAGCAGGAGGTGATTATTTTACCATTTTATGGGTTTGAGGTAAATAGAAGAGTCAATACATTATAAAATGTGTGAATGCATGAACAAATATTTTGGCATAAAAAGAGAAACTGTCTCTAATAAAAATGTTCAAAATTATGGAATTATTTGATTTAACATAAAATTAAACATAAACTCTGGAAGTATTAGTTATAGTGACATCAAATCATATGTTATGTAAATGGCATTAAAGGCAAAGTACTAATAGTGTAATCTGGCAAAATACAGTGTTTTTTTCCTAAGGCTTTACAGGAATATAAAAAGTCTCTACCACTATCAATGATATTTTATATGACAACAATAAAAACAAATATTTTCCAAGCATTGTGAAACATTTCATTTATGAGTTAGGCATTGAATTCTTGACAGATATGTGACCATTTGAGACAGGAAATCGTTGGGTCATTTTCTCATCTATAAAAAACAAGTAACTACTGCAACTGCTAACCAAGCTTTAGTAAATGTTATAGCTGGAACACTAATAATTTAAATGACTAAAATGATTGTAAATTTCAGCTAAATCACATGTTAATTGGCTACTTAAGAAATATATAAAACCAACCAGAAGCATCATCATTCATAAAGAAATTTTAAAATATGCATATAAGTTCCTTTCTTTGTCCAGAAAATCTTGAATTTGGCCATAGTATTTAATATCATATCACAAATGGATGTATGATGCTATCCTTTCTTTCTGTCAATGTTCTTATGATTATCTTTTTTGATCAGCTGTTATCACTTTGCTTTATCATCTGCTTTCCTATAGTTAATTTGTAGTTATTATGGTTGATATTATTATTATTACTACTACTATTGTTATGGAATGGGCGCTTATCATATGTTAGAAAGCTCACTGTATGTTTCTTCAGAATGTACACAGCCTAGAATCAAACTATGTGTCTTTCTGATGCAGAGTTTAATTGTATAACCATTCATCTCTGTTACCTCTGTTTAAAGTACGTATGTGTTCAAAGAGTAATTTACCTAATGTGTCCAGGAAAATATTATGTAGGAAGTAATATATAATATCTATAAAGATGAGAAAAGTAATACTATTATAGCTCCCTCCTCACTCTCCCCTGCCATCTTCACCCCCACACACAAAAATAGCTTTTATGTTATAGGACAATGCTCAGGGTAGAATGATAACTCCAAGGATAAGCCCAAGCAACTCATAGGGTTCACAAAACAAGCTAAACAAATGCAAAAGGCAGTTAACATTAATCATTTGCAAAAGGATATACCTGCAATAAACTTTGAACTTTGAACATTCACAGGTTCCAACTAATAAAGGACCACCACTGAGGAAGTGAACATTTTAGCAAGACAGGGCCTGAGAACAATACACTGAGAAATACAAAAGTAGATAAAAAGACACTGGGAAATTCAGGTAAGGCAATAAGTCGACCAATACATAAGGAATGCATTACATATGAGAAAATTTTCTTGCTTTTGGAGCAATTCAAAAAAGAGAAAATGTCTTTAGATAAAAAATGCATAATTAGAGTAACAATGGAATATGCAATCATAAAAGTAGTAATAAAAAATTAAAAAATAATGAAAACTGCACTGGCAGAGATGGGATAGAAATGAAGAAGTGTAATCTCACAGATCTATAGAAGAAATATGAAACATTATAGCCTTCTTATAAAAGTCTGAAAAATATAAAAGCTAATAGAAATATATTTTATATCAATCAATATGATAAGTAATTGAACACATTCATAAATAATGGTTAATGCATACCATGGAATATTATGAAAACATTGTATAGTTGGAGCAAATAGGAAGTTGTCAATTGTGTTATCCATTTGGGTTCCCTGGACCACATCATAAAAAGAAGAATTGTCCTGGGCCACATGTAAAGTACACTAACACTAATGATAGCTGATGAGGTTGAAAAAAAAAAAAAAATCACACACAGAAAAATCCCACAATGTTTTAAGAAAGCTTATGAATTTGTGTTGGGCCATATTCAAACTGTCCTGGGCCACATATAGCTGGAGGCCCATGGGTTGAAAAAGCTTGTTATAAAGTGAGTAAAATTTACATAATGAAATCCCCTTAAAACAAGGGAGAACAATTTTCTAGTATATATGATTATATATTTGTTTATATATTATGAGTTGGGGAAAGTTTTGTGATACAATAGAAATTACTTAATAAATAGGAAGAGCTACTGGTGTCAGAAAGGAACAAGAAAACAGGAGAGATGAGTTATGGTGAAATTAAAATAGGCATTCAAAACTAAACATAATTATGAACCAGTTAAGTTTCACAGCTTTAATACATCTTATTCTTGGCACAATCAGTAATTTGTGTTATCCCTAAAATTTCTCCTGAATTTCAGACTCATCTACAAGTGTGGTTTTGACTTTCATTTATATGTTTAATAGTCATCTCACATTTCATATATATATATATACACACACACATATATATACACACACACACACACATATATACACACACACACATATATATATATATATATAT